>NW_020955421.1:175187-285702 GCF_003031625.1 Empidonax traillii | reverse complement strand
TGATAACACACCTAAGTTTTAACTATTAATGAACAGCGTTTACACATCAATGTGCTCACCACCCTGTCAGTGGGAGCTGGGGGTGCACAGGGAGCCAGGACAGCTGATCCCAACAGACCCCAGGGATATCCCAGACCATATGGCATCATGCTCAGCATACAGAGCTGGGGAAAGAAGAAGAAAGTGGGGAATGTTCGGAGTGATGTTGTTTGTCTTCCCAAGTCATTGTTAAATGTAACGGAGCCCTGCTTCTCTGGGGATGACTGAGCTCCTGCCTGCCCGTGGGAAGTGGTGAATGAATACTTAATTTTGCTTTCCTTGTGCATATGGCTTTTTATCTTACCTGCTACACTGTCTTCATCTTAACCCTTGAGTTTTCTCACTTTAACCTGGTTCTCTCCCACATCCCACAGGGGGGAAGGTAGTGAGTGTGAGGCTAAGCTAGCTACCAGGGTTAACACACAACACTTGTGTATTTTAATGCTCTTATCAGAAGCTGAAACTCAAGTACACTTTAGTTTCTCCACAGAATTTAAATAATTACCAATATCTCCGAGAGTAACTGTCAGTTCAGTTTTATATATGCATTATGTATGTAATTTTTCCATGCATTACTTTACCTTTATTCACACTTAACCTCATCTGCCACCTTTTTGACCATTCAGTTCTTTTTATGAAGTCCTTCTGGAGTTCCTAAACTTAAGCATGACATCTGAACACCTAAAGATCTTAGTAGCATCCTAAAACTTGAATATTAATGTATTGTTCCCTCTTTCAGTTCAGAGATGGAAAAGGTGTAAAACTGGCTTCAAAAGCTGTCATTGTTGGACTCATTGGTGACTCTTCCCCATCCTGAAAACTGTCCATGAAACCTGCCCTATGCTTTCTGCATTTTCTGTTATTTTGTTCCTTAAAGTTTTAATCTTGAAAATATTTAGACCAATATTTATCCATTCATGCAGTTTCATGCAGTTCCATGCATTGAAATCAAACTGAATATTGGCAGACGTGAATAGACATAAACAGAAAGGAGTTAAGGAGCCTTAAGATCCTAAGCAATCTCTATCTGAAAGTTTGGCTTTTCTTTCAAATGTATCCAACAGCTTATGCTGACTATCTGAAGTGGGGTAAATATGTGAAAATTTTTTACTGGTCTCTTAGTGTGATTTAAAATGTGTTTACAAAGAATCTCATTCTCAGGATGACTCTCTAGTTTTCTAAAGTAATTGCTCTAGAATTTAAAACCATTTCTATAGATCTAATTTGTTTAATTCCCACTTAATTATGAAGCATACAGAGAATATTTCCAGTAAAAGCAAAATGTCATAGATTGTTTCCTGCAAAAGGGATGCAAATACAAGTTACATGAGTAACGTGCAGTCAGTGCTGTAGCTCACTGAGAATTTTACCTCCCTTTGTGTTCTGAATGGGTAATTTGAAAAGGGGAAATTACATTTAGAGAACCTTTCTCTCTTAAGATGGTTATATAAGCATAAATTCCATTAGAGATGCAGGGATTTGATTTAGAGGTGGGTAAGCAGGACAGTTTTCCAAATAACAGGTCTTGAATGGTCCTGCTTAAATTTACACAAGAAAGCACTAAAACCTGCCCCGTGTAGTTAGAAATGGGAGAGGGCCATACTTTGCTCTTGCTTGCCAACTATTTCATTCTACTTTTACCATTTTTCAACAGCAGCATAGAAAATTTTCCGTCTCACTCTTTTTGAAGACCAAATAGAGATATCCGAATTTTGTCACGAATTCTTTCTACTGCCAGTAGAATTTCTGGTATAACACATCATTTACCAGAAATTATCTCCTGAATTTCCCTAATCTTCATGTATTTTTTATCAAACCAAACATAAGAAAATATAAAAAATAGAGTTATAACTCCATTCTCAGGAATAACCAGTGTGACCCCTGAAACAACAATCCTAAACTAATCTCATTTAACTGTTTAGTTAAATATTTGGGAAGAACAATATAAGTATATGTGGTCTTACCCTCAAGAGGATAAAGTAGGTAATCTCTTGAAATTCCTTTCAAAGCCACCCTCTGTGAACTTTTCATCTAAACTTGCACTACTTCTAAATTTTTATATCATCTTTGACCTCCCTGTATCTAAGGATAAACATGCAGTGGTTCCAAACTTGCTGTAAAAAGAAATGAATCAGCTGGAAAAAAGTTGAAAAGTTTTCTCTGCTATCAATATCACGATGATGAATTTCAATCTTTCGCTTAACTGTCTTAGAAAAAAAAAAAGGGTGAGGATGAAGAGAAAAACAAACAAATCAGCTGCTTAGTGGGAAGGCAACGCTGTTAGATCTAAGGAAAATAATTGCTTCACTTTTTCTTTAAAGTTATTACTTGTTGTTTAGAAGTAGGAATGACCACATTATGAATTTGATGTAGTTAAGTTCATGTATACAGTATGAGAAAAAGCATCCAGTTTATGAACATTCATCTAACAAGGCATTAAGTGATCTCCTTTGTTCGTATTTCAACATGCTAAGGCACTTTCTCACAACTGAAAGTGACTTTTAAGAACTTGCCACCCTTTGCATGGATGATACTCTTTCTCAGATGCAATTGCCATAATTTCAACTGAAAGACTGTAATCATAGTTTCTTAAAATACGTTTCAACCATGAAAATTGAAGAGGGTGCAATATTTTCCATACTGTAAATGTTGCTTTTTTAACAACAGTAATTGCCATTAGAAATCAGGGGCTACATCAGCTTTGATATTTTCCCAAGAATAGAACTCCTGCTGTTAATGCAATATTAAAAGACAAAGACTTAGCATTTATTTGAACCCAAGAGGTTCAAATGAAGTAGGTGAATCAGTTCTGTTTTCTGATTATAATAATGCATTTGCGTAGTCCTTTTTAACATTAATCAATGATTCACCTCTTTCCTATTTCCTGTGAATGCTAAAAATGAAGACTTCTATATTCTCTAGGGTTTCAAGTTTGCATATAATTATAAGGGAAAAGTGATCAAAGAGAAAGAAAACTCCATATTATTTTTATATATATGTGTTTTTGCAAATAACTGAGCTATCAATTGGTGCTTATTTGAAACACTTTTGGATAATTACCAGGTATTTATTCAATTTTCATAAATACTGAGTGAGGAATTTAAAATTAAGGGTTATTTGTCCAAAATTTATATAAATCTATTAGATCATTAATATTTTTTCTTTAGGAAAAATGAATAATGAAAACTCACAGAAGAATTAATACACTTAGAGCATATAGAAGAATGGGAAAGCAATATATTCAACAGAAATTATTATGGAATATATTTTCTAAATTCTCCAAACTGAGGCAGTTTCAGGAGAAAAGATTATTAAAAATTCCTTAGTGCTGGATACAAGCTTATACAGGTAATCCTACTGAAACTCAGCCAAAACCTGCTAAACAGCAGGGGCTTGATTCAGTTTTTGATTCAAGTATCAAGTGCCATTTGATACATTGTAGGATGCACTTCCTGGCGTCCTACTGCTGTTGAAAAGGTCAGGTGTCTCCCACTGCTTTTGTGTCATATCTGCCAGCCCCATATGGATTATTTTGGGATCTTAAGATATTGCAAAGGATCCGGTGAAGTAGGTGGTTACATGCAAGTGTTTGCAAAGACACTGGATATCTGAGGGTCCATGGTGGACAAGAGAGACCTAGAAGTTTGAATTCAACTTAAAGAAGTTGATTCTAATATGCAGTTTATTATCCCTATGTAGACATTTATTACCATTTAAGATAAAATCTTTAGCACAGCTTTTAGCTGCAGATCCAAAAAGATTCATGTCTCCTTTGATAGTTATATGTACTGTTTGTACAAACCTCTTAGACATCCAAGAGCAATATGTCTCTCTGAATTAAATGACATCAAAAAACCTCTAAATGTCAATATTTTATTCCTAAATTAAATCACAACTCTACCACATACACAGTCCAATTTCAACTGAGAGATGAGGATCAGACTCAATTCCTCTGTTTCCTAATTCAATCCATTTTCTTTGTCTTCTCTGTATTGTAGATCTGGCATGTTTTTCACACCTTCAACTCTCAGCCTTCCACCTCAACTTTCCCACATTTAAAAGCTCATTTTATTCAGAACACATTAATTCAATAAAACATGCAGAAACATATTCTCTATGTCCTCCAAAATAGTGGCTTAGCCCTGTACTTTCTAAGCCATATTCATAATTCCTCAACATTCCTCATGAAGTATTTTCTGGTCTCCAACTTCTGTTTAACTTAAGCTAATTGGATATTAAGTTCACATAATTTATTTCATTACTGGCTGTGGTTTCCAATAACTTATATTTGGAACATTATGCAACATACAGGTCAACTAAAAATTTGAAATGAGGTGATTTATTTAAAATTAAAAATACAAAATAAAATAAAAAAAGTATACTAAAGTAATACAGTTCAATTTGAAGTGCATAGGTTCTTTCATTTTCCTCATTACAGAGGAAGGTAATTCAGAAATCTATAATCTTCCAGCTGACACTTGTGGAATGACAGTGAACCAGATTTTGCCATCCTTGCTCATATATGAGAAGAATTGTCCACTACGAGTAGTCTCGATGGTAGTCACTGAAAGTAAATGAATTGACAAAACTGGAATATCTCAAATGTTTTCATATAGGAAGAGAAAAATTGATGTGAAAGTAACATATTAAGAATAGGGTGAATGAAGAAAAGATATTCAAAGATAACTTTTTTTTCAAGAAGAAATTATAAGTTCCTGTTTTTAACTAAGTACTTTTAACGAGTTGGAGTTGCTTTAGCCAATTATCTGTCTCAGTGATCATGTCTTGTCATGGTAGTGGCCAACACACTGTGTTTGATTTAGAGAGGGATGAAATCTCTGTGTTTGAACTATAACAGGCAAAGAGTTAGGGTTCAAAGACCAGGAGATAGGACTTCCCTCTTTGAGCTGAAATTGTATATTGGTGACAGAGTAAGCTGCATCACACGTGATGAAAACCAGAAAAGTAACAAACAACTTCCAAAGGTAAATATTTTGAACAGCCCATGAAAATGAAACTATATTTGTAGGACTCCTTTACAGGTAACTATAAACAATAAGGTACAACATAAAATTTGTCTATATTTGTCCTTATTCTGGTGTCAAACTATTATTCCTGAGTGTATGAGGACAGAGATTCCTTCTCTTGGATAATTTGTTTCCTTAGGACATTCTTTCCAAAATTTAGTGCAATGGGTTCAGACTGAAGAATGCTGAGGATTGCTTACAGTTTATCCCACTCTCAGTTTTCTTCAGGTTTGAATTAAATCTCCGGAGTGCAGGTGTGTTTACATCACTAGCAGTAATAACCTCAGAGGTATCAAAATTATTACTTGAGAGAAAATAACACTGCCATGTTGAGAAGAGAGAGATATACTTGAAGGTAATATGTGTTCTTTTTTGCTCATATATACTACAGAATGATTATTTTGATTATGACATAATTTCCATAATCCTGTTTGGCACTTTCTGATTGTATAGATATTTATTGAATATTAAAAACCATGTTAAAGGCTTTAAAGATTTCGACTATGCAATATAATGCTGTGAAATGAAATTGTGAAAGTGGCTTGCACTTTTGGACCTCTGTGTGTGCATTAGACCATATCCTTCCTCCAGGGCTCAGTCTCATTTCTGTTGCGGTTAATAAGCAGAAATTGGTGTGGTCCCATGTTATCTTTATTATGCTGAAGACAAGAGTGATAATATTCCCCACAGGTTTTCTGTAGCAGTCCTTAATATAATATGCAAGAGCTTCACAAACACTGATTTATTTATTATTTTTTTCTTAGCAGCTTCATAATATGAAGAATTGTTCTTCTTATTTGACATATGCGGAATCTGGACACACAGGCATGACAGACAGAAACATCCCTTGTTTTTGGACACCAGTTTTGAATATCTGAACCTGATTTATGTCAGCATATGTTACATCATACAGCACTCTGTATTTAAATACAGCACAGCTTCTCTAATTTCAATTGCAGCTGAAAATATTCAAAACAAAAATCACAGCCTTTAATTAAAAACACAGGAAATGAAGAACATGCAATCAACGATCACCTGTTAAATGTTTGGGTAGGATGATTTTTCCATTACATACCCAGGACTCAATTCCCCAAAGCAACATTTATTTTCCTTTTTGATAAAAACATTGCTTTCCTTTCCCCAAGTACCATGAATTTCCAGCTACTGTAGTAAATAACACTGTATGAGTAAGTTTCCCTTTCTACGTAGTTCTGCATAGTCCTGCTTCATCTGCAGTCTAGTTCTGTTCTTGTGCATTAGTGGGAAGAGCTGTTCCCTAATAATTCAGTACTACTGTGTGTACAAAAATTGGTGACATTAATCAAAATGTAAGTATTTGGTAAAAGTAGTATGGAAAATTTCCACCTAAATAGTTCACATTGCTAAAATTGCTGTTGGGTTATGATGGCCTCTCAATCTTCCCCTAGACTCTTGTCTTGAGAAGAAGTCTGTGGCTTATTCTTGTAATGCTATCTTGAGGTATTAAGGAACCCTAAATACATATATTAAAGTAAAATTCCTAGCTAAGCCCCTGAACCTGCAGTTCCAGGGCTGGAGTCTTACGCTATTCTTTTTTACCCTAATAAAATTTGGACAGAGAGTGCACTTTAAAGGACTTTGGATTTCTCTTGATAGTGAACCTAAGGAGAAAATTGAGAAGAATGTGACCTAACTTAGCTCTGGTTAAGTTGGGTCTCATCACAACTTTTGTATTTCTCCATAATATGACCTGAGAGAAATTATAAAAGCACTCTGATATATAAGGCAACATTTCTTTTTTCTTCTCCCCTACAGGCAGAGAATATATTCAGTGTATTTGCTACAGAGATGGAAGAATATCTAGGTTAATAGAAAAGCATATGGAGAGAATATCCATAATACCAGTACAAAGTTAGAATCACACCAAGCAGGTACATGACTAAAAGTGTACTAGTTTATATGTAATAGCTGCCTTTTTCCTAGACAAGCCTGATTTTAAAAACCGGAAGGGATTTGGTTTCATTAAAAAGACAGAGCTCTCTTCTGCTACTTTTTTTAAGGTGTGGTTCCTAAAAGGCAGTAAGAAATTCCTGAGTATTCTCTATTCTGATTGATTTCTCAAGAGGCTTTTGGAACTCTGCAGGAAAAGGATACTAATTAGCAAACAACCATTAGGCTTCACCTAATCAGCCACCCTGTTCTGCAGATATTTGGTTTTTGTTAGACTAGAAATTCTTCAGAAGGGACAATTTGACTTACTACTTGCCATACTTTGGAGAAAATACAAATTACGTGTATTTGTTACTACTAGTTATTACCACAGAATAGAGCCAACAGCTCCTCCCAATTTAGTGTAATTGGCAAACTTAATTCGTATTCCTTCAAGTCCTGCATCCAAGCCATTAAACAAAATTTTGAAGAGCATTGGGCCTAAGATGGAGCCCTGGTGAACCTCACTGGTGACCAGTCACCATTACTTTAACCCTTTGTGCCCTACCCGTGAGCAAGTTGCTCTCACATAATATAACATGTTTATCCAGATGTAAGCTGGACATTTTGTACAGATGGATACTGTTGCAGTACCATGTATTATGTCAAGATACAGGATATTTTACTCAAAACTCACTGTTCTAATAATAGAAATTTGCAGACAAGAACTTCTCATGGCTGACCTAGCTAGTTCTGCTAATGTCAGAGCTTTACTACTGACTGTTGGGAGTGTAATCTAATCATACTGGGAATACCTTGAAGCAGTGACAAGTAAAGTACTGGAAGGAATCTCTTCCTAGAGATGAAAGGAGTCTGTATATTATGGTGATACAAATCTGAACGTGAAGTATCATTGTAGAACATGTAAAATCTGAAGTAAAAAAAAATGGAATAGTTTTAGGCACCTAAATCAAATATGGATCTGCCTAAACCTCTGAGCTTCGACTGTTAACTTCTTAAACCTCATTTACTATTAGATTAGCTAAAAAAATTGAAATATAACAACTCTAAATAGCAGGATAGAGAACTGTGTTATTCATGCATTTCCTGCTTAGGCTGACAAGGATTAGTTACATTTGTGACCAGCAGATTTACGGGCTAGTTAGGTAGTATCTCCAGACCACATTGTTTACACAGTGCCTAGGGTTATGAGGAGATGGCAGAGGCAAGATTTTAAATAGGGTATTCCCAAGGCTGTGTGAGAGCTTTGACCACTAAATTACTGTACTAAGTGCACTGAAGGAGACTGCTTTTTAAAATGTTCTTCAGATGGTCTCTGGAGATGAAAAAGTCTGCAGTGTGACTTAGATGCCTTATTTTCTCTTTGGATTTGGGCTTTATTGGAAATAAGGCCAGTTAGACTTCATGGACATAGAAAATCCACAGTAATTACTTTCAGGAATAGGAAAGCAGTGGGGCATAAGGCAACCCCAATGGGAATGAGCCAGAAGTGGTGGTTTCCTCCCCATTCTATGACCCAGAACTCACACATTGCACATGGCAGAGTTAGAAAAGCAGAGGGAGAAAGGCCTCCTGGTTTCTGTCTATGAAATTACTTCTGAAAAGGTTGATGGAGGTGACATTAAAGAGGAGGCATTTGCTGAAGGAGCAATGACTTTTGCAAGCTTGTGTAGTTTGCAGTGCAGGGTTTGGAAAGCCATAAAAGAAATAGAGCTACTCTAATGGAAAATGATAAAGAAATGGATTTCAGTCAGGCTTGCACTTCAGAAAGAGAAAATTCTGGCTACATCCCAGAAGTCATGCCAGAGAGATTTCAAGCTAAAAAAATGTGGAGGGAAAAGGTAAATTTATAAAAGATAATGGGTATTTTGATCTTTAAAAAGAACTCGCATTTTACAATCCAACCATTTCCCAGTTCATATATGTGTAGTCATATTTTCTCTTATGTTTCTCCCTACTTTCTATGTCTATAAAGTCATTAGTTAGTCATATCTTGCACTCCTTAAGTGTATTAAAATCAGGGATTTATTTGTGAATTGTACTGTAGTTGTCATTACTAATGGAGCTACAGCTTTAAGGAATATTTACTCAGACATATCAAGTATTCACTATGAAAGCAATTAAAGGGTTTGATGTTCACAGTCAAGTATTAATATTAATGTGTGAGAAACTGCATCCAAATCATTTAGAGGTGGTTAGGAAGGCCTCTGGGAGTGAGACAACCATAGAAAGCAGTGACATTACAGCTGTATGGGAAAATAATGGAAACAGCTACTCTTTAAGCATCCTCAATAGGGAAGGAGGACCCTCAAAACCTAAATGAATGTGACTATAAGTGGCAGCTTTTAAGTTTGATTTTCCTGCTATAAAGCATTTTACATTAGTAAGTGTCTAGAGCCTTTGCACTCAAATGTATTTTTATCACTTGTCTCCAAATCCCTTTATGGATAGTACAATTAACGGCACACATGAAACAAAATTGCACGACAGTAATTTGCAGACCATTATGATCTCAGAACTGGAACTGTAATTCTCATCTTCTGTTCCTGACACCAACCTACTGCCAGACCTAGGGTAAGCCATTTAACTGTTGGCTTGATTTTTCCAGATATAAAATTGATGGCAAATTTCTAATGTGTCTCAAGGTGTACTTGGAAGGTTAATCAATAACACTTGTAAAGTTCTCAGAATGATGCATCAATAAGACATAAACTTAATTTGCTGAAAATGTGTTTGGATTGACTACCAATCTATAGATACTCCATTTACTGTGCAGTCTAAAAGGATAAAAATTTTAACAAAAAATTTAATAAATAAAATTTGAATAAAGAAATTACGATCTCTGAAGGATGACAAGAAATCGGCTTTATTACAAGGTTCTGTGACAGTCCTCCCTTTCCCGTTGCTTCAGAAGATTTGCCTTCAGATTACTGTTTCTTCATTTCTAGATGAGTGCAGGAGTTACTTTTGGCTTGAGAATAGGATAAATCTTTTCAGTGTATTTTTTTTTGCTTTTGATTGCCTTACTGGAACAGATTTGGCATTTTGATATTCAGCACGAATTTCATGCCTCTCTCACTCTACTATATGCATGTTGTCATGGCTGTGTATGCAAAAAAGTACAAATGCGTTTCTGAGAGATGTCTGTAAGTCAGTGGTTGAGGGAGAACAGTGTAATGAAGAGAAACATGACATTCCCATAGCAACAGTGGCAAAGCTCTTTATGCTGATGTGGAGTAGAAAATTACCAGTGATCTAAAGGACAGCAGAAGTAAGCTGTATGTGATTCCAAAAGAATTTCTTACCTTGCCAGAAACAAGTCAATTTAAGGTCAGTGTCAGACCCCAGCGGCTGAATAACATTAACATAAGGCTGAAGGAAAGCATTTACTACTCACATCACTTAGAAAAAGTATATTGTCCTACAAATTACAACTCACAATTTATGCAACTATTTCAGAATATTAGCTGTCTCTTGTCACTCCACAAATATGATAGTTTTTAAAAAGAAAATGCATGTCATTATGAACAGTCTTAATATCAAGCCTGAGATATTTCCTTTTTGTCTATCTTAAAAACACATTAAAGATAATATAATATGTTAGTGTTTACTAAAATCCAGATATATTTCCCAATGGCTTTTACATCTTGCATAGCATCTGTCTATTAAATTTTACTGCTAGAGATGTTACTTTTATGAGGCCAATATTTTTGCAGGTGTAGAAACAAATTTCTAGGTGCCTAAAGCAAATAATTTTCCAGCTTGCCTTTTGTGAATATTTCTGTAAAATCAAAGTCTTTTCATTAGCATCTATATTTCTACTTCTGATTAAAATTAAAAACAGATCAGTAATATTACTGGAGCACTGGCACTCTTTTGCAACTGGCAGAAGAGCTTGCAAAAATCCAGTTTTAGATTTTTCATCAAAATCTTAGCTGGTTATAATTTTTCAAACCAGTCATTTTGTGCAGTGCACTGGTGTTAATTACATGTTGAATCACAACAGGAGCAAAACAGTTATTTAGAATTTTGTGCATGAAACTATTGTCCAACAAGAAAAATAATTTTATCTCCAGGTGACAGCAACCTAACAAGCAATTTTAAAAAAATCATATTGGACACTGGATCTAGCAGTTAGCAACTCATAAAAATCTCAGCCTTTTGACAATTATGTGCAGTCATTTATTTTCACAACCCTTTGCTGGTTACCCCTTATCCCTTTGGCTAGGTTTAACTTTAAAAATGAGACTCAAGGTAAAGAATTTGTAACTTAAAAAGTTAAAGCTACCACTTGGAGTGCTTCAGGGAGCATCACTTCATAATGAAACTAGAAAATTACACAGACATACCTATCAGTCTGGGTTGTTAAGCATCACCCACAGCCCTCTGGTTTATTGGTAATGCATTTGATGTTGATTCTAACTGTGCTATTGCTGGTATAAAAACAAAAATTAAAAAGATTTTACTTCTTTAGAGTTTGTAGTTTCTGACAAACTAATGCCAAAACAGGCATAAATAGGGAAGTTGATCTGATGCCCATTAGGCCTAATGTCTGTATTTGTACTTTAATAATAGTGAGTTCCAGTTCTTTAATAACTCCCATCATAATCCAAAAATGGCATGTAAGGTCCTTTGCCACAGTCATAAGGAATTCTTAGTATGGATGTAATATTTATGGATATATGTGTAGACACTTCATTCAATAATTTCATATGGTTGATTGTAGATACAGAGTTGCAGAATCATAGAATATGCTGAGCTGGAAGGGACACATCAGGATCGTTGAGTTCAACTCCTGGCCTTGCTCAGGACATGCCAAAAATCACACCATGTGCCTGACAGCATTGTCCAAATAATTCTTGAACTCAGAGAGGCTTGGTGCTACGACCACTTCCCTGCGGAGCCTATTCCAGTGTCCAACCAACCCCTAGGGAAAAAAACATTTCCTGACACAGTTTCATGCCATTTCCTTGAGTCCTGTCACTGGTCACCAGCTTGAAGAGTTTTGTGTCCCTCCACTTCCCTTTGTGAGGACACTGAAGACCACGACAAGGTCTCCCCTCAGTCTCCTCTTCTCCAGGCTGAACAAGCCAAGTGACCTCAGCCTCTCCTCATAAGGCTTCCCCTCCAGACCCTTCACCACCCTCATGGCCCTCCTTTGGATATTCTCTAATAGCTTAATGTCTTTTTTATATTGAGGTGCCCCAAACTGCACACATTATTCAAGGTGAGGCTGCCCCAGTGCAGAGCTGAGTGGGACGATCTCTTCCCTTGACCGGCTGGCGATGCTTTGCCTGATGCCCCCCAGGACATGGTTGGCCCTCCTGGCTGCCGGGGCACTGCTGACTCATATTTAATTTGCCATCGACCAGGACGTCCAGTCCCTTTCCACAGTGCTGCTTTCCAGCTTCTATACACACAGTCTATACACACAACCAGGGCTTATCCCTTTCCAGGTGCAGAATCCAGCACTTACCCTTGTTGAACTTCGTGCGGCTGGTGATTGCCCATCTCTTACATATATATTCTTTTATGACCCTCATTTTATTCTTGCAAATTATTCTGCCTATTATCTTCACCATTTCATTCATAATTAAATTCCCTGCCTTCTACTGAATGTGATCCCGGCCCACTGTGAATATCCTTATATTTCTTCAATATTTCCTTTACTTGTGTTTTAAGAAACTGTTGGAATCAGACCAAAACACATTTTATTTTATTGAATACTGTACCTATTTTAGCAGAAATAATTATTAAGACATGTAGTTTATTACTGAACACTTTATTGCTCTACACTACTAGGAAGAAGACCACAATCTCTCCTGATCTCCATCAACCTAGGAAATCCAAACCTATTGCTAGCTACCGCTTGCACAAATGTTGTAACAGTGTTGGTGCAGTTTCAGTCAGTGTTATATTTATTAGTTTCTTTAAAATTCTCTAAATGTTGAAATGGAAACTGATAAGGTATGTGACTCTTGATTCATTAACATGTTAATTTTGTGAAATATGAGATTAATTGAAGGATTAGTTTCAAAGTACTCTAGTGCCTGAATTTGCAGATGGTATGTGAAGTGGGCAAAAAAATCTTCCTACATTTACAGTGCAATGGTCTTATGCTCAAGCGGATAACTTTACAGTTAGAAGATAGAAATTAGTTATTTTTTTCACGACATGGTATGAAACACTGAATCTCCAGTTAAAATTGTATAGGTGAATTTCCTATAGATTAACTCTGCAGTTCTTATCACTTTATAAGTGTAAAAAAGACATTTCTGTTAATTTGCTCTATTAAGTCTCACTAAAGGGCTAAAAATCTGTGTAGGGAGTCTCTTGAATGAAATACTTTAAACAGTGGGCAGGGACAAGAAGGAAACCTCCACACTTATTTCCTTCTGGATTTTAATTAAACAAGAGGATGGTCAAATGATTTGTAAGTATACAATGTAAGTATAAAATTTATAAGTTTAATATGCTCTTAAATGGAAATATCTGATAATTGAAAAAAAAAAAAAGGAAATCTGGAGCAAAACTAATCACAGTATATTACTTCTGTTCAAAAGACCCTCTCATTTGTTCCATTATCTGCTCTGAATAATTTTGCAATAAAATACATTCTCCATATATATTTAAGTAAAATTATTAACAACTTTTCAATGTTACAAGAATTATTCTTGGCTGAAAAGGGGACTTCTTATTAGTAAAATATTTTCCTCCAGTCTTTATGGTTTTTTGTTCTTTGAAGTTTGAGTTTTCTACACCATACCATATTTTCCTGTCTCTTCACTGTTTCGGACCTGTTGGTTTATGCAGAATAACTAATAAGTCTATTTTGGAGCTCTACTATCTTTCTCTGCATAGTCAGGGAAAAAAAAAAAGCGGAACAATGAACTTTGATCTTTTCTTTCCTCGATGCAGTAATGTGCAATTTCCTGTCTTGCTTCAGTACTGTTTTCATTTACATTATACTTTTCATTTTACAGCAGGGCAAGCACAAATGAAATACATTACTAGTTTCCGATTAACTTCCTGAACATGCTATTGGAAGAGTACAATGCTGCCTTTATGTGAAAATGAAATCTTGAGCTTATCTGTTTTCAGCATTAATGGCAAACTTGCTGACCAATATATTAAGATTATGTACAAGAAAATTTGCTTCCTTGGCTGTTCATATTGAGTCAAACTCATTCATTATTATTGTATATCTGAAAGTACAAACTGCAAAATGTGGATTTTCAAACTCAAATAACATATTAATATTTACAGAAAGTGTGTGTCTTTTGATATTTGGGAGTAACGGTTTTCAGGATTCAGTCTTCACCGATTTCACTGAAAACAGAAATCTTGCCCATGACTAATGGGAACAGAATGTCATGGTCATGTCAGTCTCTGCCCCATCTCTTAATTTGTCCTGACACCTCAAGAGAACCCTAAGAACTAGTTTCTATTTCTATGAAATAAGCTTGTGAAAAGTTGCTTAGCTGCTTTTGCTGCAACCTGGTGAGACATGAGCTAACTAATTTGATTAATTTACTCTACCTTCTTTAGTGATAGACTGTTTTAGAACTCCTTCATCAAGAATCATACCTCATATGTGCAGTTTTAACTACACATTTGGACAGACAGATGATTCAGGTTTAAGAATTAATAAGGTTTTGGAGGTCCCATCACTTGCTAAGTTCCTAAGACTAGCTCCCCACAAAACCTGAAGCATTATGATATCTACCACTACAGAGCTGCAACATAGGTCCTCAGAGCTGGGAGTGGATGACTTTGGCACCCAGCTCCTGTGAAAGAAAGTTTCATTTATGTGTTGGGACTTTAAATAGCCAGGATGCTAAGTGCTTACATGCCCCAGTCAATAGGAAATAAGAAAACAAGTCTTTCAAATCTTTTGAAATCTGACATATTCAGCTAGATTTGCATTTGTTTATGCAGATAGAGGCCCAGCTGCCAGCCAATTAGACCAGTACCTACCCAGTCATTTCAGGTAGAAAATTATCTCTGGAGAAAATGTTTGCACCCAGTGTGGTCTTATCAGAAGTAATTTACTCTATGATGTAGCAGAGGAGACCTTTGGTCCCTGCAGATTCAGAGCTGGTGCCTAACCTCTGATGTTAGAACCCCGTGACTTTGCATTTTGGCATCGTCCTTGTCTACATTTTGACTAAGACATCATAATCAGATAGAGAGATAAAGATGGCAGTGTTTTCTAGAGCTCAGTAATCATAAGTGTTAGATTAAGGCTGCACATACCTAAAACTTATGCTAGAGCTGTGTTGTAATTTGCTTTTTCTTCACCTGCATCTTCTGATGCTGCCGGTTGCTTAATAGCCCAGCTTTAGCATACAACATATCCTCTTCCTTTAGCTCCATAAAGAGGAAGGTGTGATCCTTCAGCTGAAGGATTCACAATTTATTCAAACTGGAAAAGGTTACTCAGATATTTTGCTTCAGGAGTCCAGACTGTGGATTGGAGAAAGAGAGCACTGGGATATTATACTAAAACCAGAAAATGGTACCATCATCAAAAGTGTCTCTGACTGTCACTTTTAATGTTAAACTTCATAACATTAAAGCCACATATCTCAGTCAGATATCATACACGCAAAATGATTTATCTTCTAGAGAAGTGACCCCACCATCACTATAAAGGGAACTGTGCAGTGACTAAATTCTATATGTCTAAAGTTTGATGTGTTTTGCTTTTTGCTTTCTATTTTAAGACATGATGCATCACGTGACTGAACCTGGCCGCAGAACACAGTGTAAGGAGATGCATAACAACAGGCCCAGGTACACCTAATAGGAACTCTGTGCCAGGTACACCTAGCAGGAACTCTGTGCCACCTGGTCATCCATCCTGACAACCCTCGTCTCTGCATGCTCCCAGACGTGAGTGCCAAACATACTGCCTGGAAAACATACTGCCTGACAGTCCTCAATCTGACCCTCTGCCTGTGCTAAAGATTCAGGTATACCTGGAAACCTCTGATAGCTGTATGTAAGTGAAAAACATGTTATCAAATCTGATAGAAGAGCAAAAAAAGGTAGAACTACTACTCACACATGAACTGAAAAGTTGAGGCTAATGACTCAAAACCTCCACCACGTTTGTAAATGATAGTAAAGAAGTGTCTGAAATCATAAAAGCTTAGCGCTTCTCAGTCTGTAATCAGAACAAGCCCCAGGCTTATAGGTTTGGACGGACATTTGTTGCCAGGACTGTCATTACAGTGTGCCTTTAATTACCTGCATCTGAGTCAATAGTTTCTTCAGTTATCACTGTGAATCATTTGTCACTGCCCCACTGCCTCAAAAAAAATCACCTCCAGCAACAGAGAGATGAATGGTTTCAAAGCATAAAGTTCCCGTGTACATTTTAACAAGTGAAAGTTTTTCAGCTTTTTATCTGGGACAATTGCCTTCATTTTGAGCAAGAGTTTTACTGCAGATAGTTATGTTTTTAAAAAAGTAAAAGAGGATGAAATTTAATATGAGTGTTCAATAAACAAATCTTCCACTTCATGTCCTTGTTTTACTGAAGGTAACTGGATCAACACTTCCACAAGCTGCATGCTCAGGTGCCCTCTAGAGAGATTATCTTATTTGCATATGTATATATGTATATCAAGACTGTGTAAGACATTTTTCCCTGGAACTCTTCTAGGCTTGACTTTTACAATAGGCAAGTAAGTACAAAGTGTACAACATTAATAATAATGCTTTGTAATTCAGGAAAACATAAAAAGCCATAGCAAAAATTAGCATCTTATTTTGCTAAGTGCAGTGCAAAAACTGTAATAAGGCAGTTTCAGTCCAGAAGTTTATAAATTAACTCACTGCATGCAAATCTGTTATTCAGAGCTTATGAAATGACTTGTAGAAGCAAACAAGGCAGAGGCCCTGTTTGTAAATAGAACTTCAATTCTATTAAATGAATAAGCAAACCACAATGGACTCCTTTATCTTGTTTCAATTTAGGTTATATTTGTCCACCATGAACTCTGTAGTCCATGTAGGACTTTCTCCCTCTTATTTGCTGAGCCAACCACAGCTATCAGGAGGGAAACCTTCCCAGCCACAGATAAATCCTAGATAGACTCTGGGAAAGAATAGTGTCTTGCTGAAACAGTGTCCCCTGCCTATTAGTTTACTTATTCATGTGCAGATCTGTAATTTTCCCTCTACCAGCCACTTTTGTTTGGCCATCTTTCACCATGTACAAAAAGTCTCTATAAAGAGGATTCATGTAACTTACTAGTGCATGGCAAGTTTCTTCTGTTAATAACAGATGGCAAAGATTGTCATCTTACTGATATTAATGTGTTCCCCACTCCCACTGAGCCACCCAATGAGTCCCTAGTAGCTGGCAGGCATCAACCAGCTGGAGTAGACTCAACCTCCATTATTCCTTGTGGCAATTCCTCCTTGAACGTGGTGGGGTTTTTTTGTTTGTTTGGTTGGTTTTTGTTGGTTTTTTGTTTGTTTGTTTTGTTTTGTTTTTTATCCTGATTCACAATTATTTACTGTCCTTGTGCTTTACATATTTTTTATATTATCATTTTGAATCCTAGGGTTGATAACTATGACTCTTTCAGCACTTTTTCTGTGTTTTTACTTTTCTTATCTTGCATAGCTTTACCTTATATTCCATCTTACAGCTTAAACAACAGATTTTTTTGTAAAATTGAGCCAGTGTGACAGATGTGCCTCTGAACCTTCAGTCACAGTGAGTTATCGGCCTATTCAGAAAGCCTCTGTGTAGGAGCTTCTCTAGTACGGTCTTGACATATGAAGAGAGTTCGTGTGGAGGAATGTTTTGAAAATATACAGGTTACTACCAGAATTACAGTTTGTGTGTAAGGAATCATTTTGAGAGAAAGCAGCACTGCAAAATGCACTTGAATTCCTGATGTTTGGAGTATGTCCCTCTGCTTGTAAATGTCTGATAAAAAAGAGGCATGGGGCCCCAAAAGACAAAAAAGCATGTAAATTTGCTGAGGGGCTACACAGTTTCTCAGGTCACCAATATGCCTCGAGATTTCCTGAATCTCCCCAAATCCCTTTCCCCTTTGCTTGTTTTGTTTCAAGCAGGCAGCTGGCTTATACTCCCAGGTCTGCTGAAGCTGCCATTTCAGCTCCCTGGTCAGGTTTGCCCTAGAACTGACAATTCCTCAACTATTGAAACGGACAAAGAAAGTTGGAGCCTCCAATTCATCTTGTACTTTTCACTGCCTTTCATAGTCATGACTACAGCATGAAAAGAGACACCCTGCTGAGAAACTCTGCTGTCAGAGCAATTTGTATTTTGCATCCCCTTTTCGTGGCACTTGTTGTTCAAAGGATCTGGTAATAACAGCATTTGTTCTCTTCAGGAGCTTTGCATGAACACCTGAACAGACTGTCCTTCTTCCAGTTTATAGGATAATGTAGAAGACAACAGAAGGCTTTTGCACTTCTTTGGTCAAGTTATCCTTAGGATAGAAATACCGGGAGGCAGAGAGTGTGGGGGAAGGGGGGAGGGGGTATCTCTGGGGCATGATCATGGCCAGATAGAGGCAAAAAACCATCTTTGTTATTTTCTTTCTTTTTTTTGCCTTCATGGAGTCCCATAGGCCAGCTGACACCTTAGCTGCAGCTCCCTGGAACGTACTGTAAACTGATGGGTTTGGAGCACTTTTAAATACCTCGTCCTGCGTGAGTATTCTGGCCACTTCCAATCCTATGGTGGAACTCTTTCATGTGAAGTGGAAACATAGGTCTAGAAACTATAACTGTACCAGAAAATTCAGCAGTCTCTCCTCCTCTTCAGCCTTACTCATAGATTTTACTTTCTGTAAGAAGAAATTTTGGAATCATGGACTATAATGTTGCAGAACGACAGGAGTTGTCTAGCCTTTTCCAGAAGACAGAGTTTAATTTTTTTTTTTTTTAACTTTTCCTCTTTGTGTTATTGCTAGATGTGACTAAGTGATGTCTGATTTGTGAATGTAGTATTCATCAGAGGAAGCAGCTGAGCAATATATTCTATGCACAGATCTGGTATGAAAAAAGAGAATGAGTCCCTTAAGTAAAAGATGCCACATTAACATTTATTTTTGTCTACTCTGTTTGTATGTTGCATGATTTCTGTCCCAAATGTTCCTCTAAAAAAGCATCTGGTCTCATATTCTCTCCGTTCTATCAAAAAGAACTGATGAAAAGTTAAAATAACTTCTATATGCAATAAAATTTCTAGCTCTAGGAAGATTTCACCCTGTTAGAAGATGATAACTTCAGTCTGTTTATAAAATATTTTGCTTAGATGAATTTCTTTTGTACTGGTTGAAAAAATGTGGCTTTTAGGCTTAATTTTTTGAACATCTGACCAAAACAGATTGATTAATATTATGAGCAGAAAAAACTTTCACAGGTTTTTAAGATTGTCCAAAAAATTAGTCTAAATGTATTGTTGTCGCTAAATATATCTTAATCTTGAGATTATAATGAGTTGGGGTTTTTTATTTATTTAGAATTCAGTTGTTTATCACCTTATGGAACTAGAGTTGAAAAGATCTGGAAATCAAGCTCTGCTTTTGTATTTAAAAAAAGCTACCTATTTATAGGTTTGACTTTTTTTGTCAACTCTCCAGGAATACAACAAATTGGGGAATATCTGGACAGGTATATTTGCAAAGCTGCTATCATTATCACTGCAGTGATGCTAGGCTGAACATTACTAGAGTCTCAGTAATTCCCAAATTGGGGAATAATATATCATTTTCATAGTATGAAATGTATATATATAACTGTGCTCTGGGCCTCCCTGGTTGTTTGTTGTACATTTTTTGAGCCTTTTTTTTTTATTGTGTAATGGCACAATTCCACATTACTGTTCTGTCCTCTTCAGGATACTGACATCCATTTCACAGTCTGACTGAAGTTACTTCTCATCTCCCAGTCTCAAAATTCCTTTTTTTATGGGAGAGCTTTACTTCTTGCTCTCTTACATTAACACTGAGAATATTGTAGTTTTATTGGTTCCTCTGTTTTCTAGTGTTCATTTTTTATGTAGGCTATTCCACTTGAAGTTCAAAGATACGTCTAGAAACTGAATGATTTTTTTCACAGTTCCACCAAATTTCAGCAGCTCATACCTATTTAGCTTATTTATAACTGTCTGGTAGACTGTTTTATGTAACTTTTGGTACAGGCTTTCACAATTCCCAAGACAAATATTGCTGTTTATTGAAATGACCAGCAGAAGTACAGTACAGTTTTAAAGATATTAATTTATTTTTTATATTTTTTTATGAGCTGGGCTTCTTTTTCAAATTGTTATTCATGTAAAAACCTTGATATGGTTCCTGAGAGAACTTTTTGAAGGTCAGCTTAGAAAACCTGAGGAACTAAAAGGAAAGTTTCACTTTTTGGTCACTTGTAGCAAATGAGCTTCTTGAAAAGTTGATGTTATCAGCATATGCTTAACTTTCCCTTATGAAGAGAAATACTTAAGGAACCTCCAAAATAAGTTTTCCCTAGTATTTCCTGTGATACTTCTTTCCTGTATTTTGCGGTGTGATATTCCATGAAAGATGCCTGCCAGGAAACATGGTGATTTATCAGTTGACGTTGGGGAAGGCCATTGACTTATGAATCAGTTTAAAGTATGTATAGGGGACTAGAAAAATGGTTTGGCTACTGGAGTGAAATCTCACTGAGAAAGACAATAGAAATGGCTCCAAGATTATCAGATACAAGGGAACATAGCAATATATCTTGTTGAAATCTTAGTTATCAGTGAAGTGTTACAGGAAAAAGACAAAGAGAAATCTTAATGTTGGTATACATGAACTGAAAATGAAAAAACAGCCCTCTGGCATCACTTAGATTTAGTGAGATAAGGTCAGGACTGGAATCTTAGTATAGAGTCTGATCAGGAAAGATGTCAAGAAGAAAATATTTTATAAAGAAGACCTGGTTTTGGCCAGGACAGGTTTAATTCTTTTGTGCAGTAGCCATGAGGGAGCAGAGCCTGGAGCCATGTGGGGACATCTCAGTTGTTATTCTGTACCACCTCATGTCACCACCAGATGGGGGGAGTAAGGGACTCTGGCCTCTGGGGAGAGGGCATGGCTTGAGGTCAAGAAAAAGTGTGGTGGGACAAGGAACCTGTGGGCCATTGTTTTTCATTGTCCTGGACTTGGTAAGTATTTTGCATGTAAATAACCCTCTCTTAGTTCACTTTGTTACTGTTAGTTTTCTTATCTCATTGCTGTTTCCAGTAAAACTGTTCTTATCTCAACCCATGATCTTTTCCTTTTGCTCTTCTAGCTGAAGAGGGAAGGGAAGGGAGTGCCCACATGGTTTCAGTGGAAGACAATAGGGAAATATTGTTCCTAAATCACAACAATAGAACATTCCAGAGAAATGAGATGGTAAGAACAGTCAGATTTGCTTGGAAGGCAACTGAGGGATTTGCAGGAAAAGTTTATCTTATATTCTTCTACTAGTGGTGTAAGACCCCAGACATGGAGGGTTGAACCCACAAGTTCAACTAGTAGTTTTACTTTTAAAAAATATTCAATACTTCAAAAGTTTGCCCACTGAACTTACGCAGAGCCTTTGGTTCTTTAATAACTTAAGTTTGTGTAAAGAAGTATATTTTCCCAGGAGATACCTTTAATTTTAGATGAAATATGGGAGAAAATAAGAGATCCTGTTGAAAGTTTAAAAGGGTAACATAGAACCAAATAGGGCACTCCACAAAGCAGTGACCCAGCACACACCAACCCACACAGCTTAGCAGTCCAACCCACTAGTTTTGAGTTACCCAAAATAATAAGAAAAGAGATTAAAAAAGTACAGAAAAGAAGTGATTAAGAAAAGAAAAATAAATAGCTACCACCAAAGAGTCCTGTGGAAGTCCAGCTCTACAAGGCAGGTGTCAGGTCCTGAGAGAAAAGGCAAGATGGAGAGCACATGCTGCTGTGTTTATGTGCTTTGGCCCTCTATGGCCACCTCTACCAGGCAGGATGTCCAGCACAGACCACTCAGTGTGTCCCAGACTGAAGTGAGAAGTGCTGGGTTAAGAGTGGGTGGGCTCCTGGGCTGCCCTTTTTATTGAGAGCTGCTACTAAAGAGAAGGAAAAATGGATTAAAAAACCAAAAAAACAACCAACCTCAGACTCAGATTCTGTAGATCAGTCCTGATAAGAGAGAGTTTTCATGAGAAAAGGAAGTTTAGGACAGTTGGCTGTTTCTGAGAGTATTAAAAAAAAAAAATCTTCTGAATATGTGGGCCATTAAATATAAAGGTGCAAACACCTTGAACCACCACCTCAAGAAGACTTACTAAAACTGCAGAATAGACATTCTTTCTCAGTGTCTCTACCACTGCCTATTACAAGATGACTCTTCCCTCTGAGCCAATGCGACAATTCTTCTAATACGCTCATGATGACAGTGATTTACTCCCCTCAAAGAAAGTAAAGAATGATGTAGACCATAATCTAGCTGCCTATTCCAAGTGCATAATCTAGACATTGTGACATTTAGAGAGGGTACATGGCCAACAAGAAAGACTAAAATCAACTGACATTTTTTTTCACTTTTTCATAGGTCCCTGAATTCTATGGTAATGTAAGCATCATTTTTTTTAGCTTCAACCTCAACATATCATGCAATCCATTAGGTCAGAAGGAAATTACAGTAGGGGCCATCAGGTCCCTTTCTCTAATGGCATTACTGGGTTTAACTCTTTTTACTATTTCCATGATAAGAAAACTTGCTAAGAAGACCACTAGAATAGTTTTATTTATCATTGTAATTTTCTTTTTAGTGCTAATTTTAGTCGATATTTTTCCAATGTAATTTTCCTTTTATTTTACTTACTTCCAAACATTTCTACACTGTATTTGTCCTGTATTTCTTATGTAGTTAATATAAATAATTGAACCTGTCCTCTTCATAGTGGTACAATTCTTTGCAGAAAGCTATTGTGTCTTCTCTTGACATGTTTTTCTCATAAAAACCTCTCTGGTATTCTATCTCTCGCTCTTTTTTTTTTTTTTTTTTTTTTTTTTTATCCCCTCCCTCCACTTAAGCTCTTTGCATTTGCCATGACATTTATTATCATGCACCTATGTTCTGAGTTTTGCCTTCATACCACTTTGTGTGAACTGCTACAGAGGTGTACAGGACTACTCATATCCATCCTGACACCTTGAGAGCAGAAATATAGTTTGGGTTGTTTTGGCAGTTCTCTTAAGATGAGGATGGGTTTTTTTCTCGAAATAGGGTAATTTTCAAAATCAATACTGCTTCCTTTCTCCCACTACGGTGCCTCTGTTGGTCTACTGTTCTATGGTTCAGTATGATCTGGTCGATTTAGTTTTCAAGATGTACCGTTCAGCAGCTCAGTTTTCTGGTCAAAGCTTAACAGCCTTAATTCTGAAAGTAAATAATTGCAGAGTATCCAAAGATACAAAATTATCCACTGAGGTAAAAATCCACCAATTCACTGTTATACCCAAAACTTTCAATTTCATAGATATTGTACCTGATAAAAAATTACAGTGGCCTTTACTCCAGGAAGGGAATCTTCAGGATTCAATACCAAATTGCAAGACAGTTTTAAAAATGAAATGTTTGAAGATTTTACCATTTTTATAGCATAGTTTTTCTGACTGTGGTTCTCACATAACCTCTGAGTTGATGAAAAATTATCATTATTCCTTGAGTAAAGTTAAAAAGACACTCTACCAATTCTTTAACCATTTTTTCATGAACCTGGAACACTATCAATGTTCTATATGAACATATCAGAAAATAGGGCATTAATTAATAAAACATTAATGTTCGGAAGAAAATAAAATTCCCAGAGTACTGAAGAAAAGTGTTAGATGCTATCACTAGTGGACTCAGAATAATCATCAGATTCACCTTATCGACCACATGGGCTGCTAGGAAAGATGCTGTTACTGAGTCTTGCATATCAGCACTTCAAAACATCAATATTAATTGTCTGGTGTGTGTTATGATGCCTTGATGCGCATCTCAAGCAGTTCTGATAACATATCCTTATCAAAGGTTTATTTAACACTCTATATTGTTCAGACCTTTTGCATGTGTCAAAGGAGGTAATTATTTCAGGTCTCCTCAGCCTGTGTGGTGCCAGCCCTTCCACCACTAGTAAGGCAGTTGTTTTTGTGTCTGGCACAAGGAAGTATGCTTCTCCATGAGACATAAATAAGGTTGGGCTTCTTAACTGTGG
Organism: Empidonax traillii; assembly: GCF_003031625.1. Classification (NCBI taxonomy): domain Eukaryota; kingdom Metazoa; phylum Chordata; class Aves; order Passeriformes; family Tyrannidae; genus Empidonax; species Empidonax traillii. The sequence continues at coordinate 261,450 of NW_020955421.1, read as the reverse complement.
GTGGGCAAAGGGCAAATAATGTTTATTTGAACATGTCAGTAAAATCACGTCAGTAGGGAAAAGAACAAACCAGATGCTGCTTAAGTGGAGGAGAGCCATGATCACCAGATATCTCTGCAATCAGCTGGAGTGGGAACCCCATAGCGAGCAGCCATTTCTGTCTATTACCTGAATGTAAGCACAGCATGCAAGTCATTTGTTTTTCACCTAGGCTTTTTGACTGGAAAACCTCTATCCAATAATCCTATTACAGCATTTCAGTTAAATCGAGCAGCCTGAATGCCAGTCTGTGAGTTGTGTGCAAATATTCTTTTATATTTTTAGTTTCTTATTTTAATGCCCAGATGCAGATTTGCATGCATTTCCATGTTAGAAACGAATACACTAAATCTGAAGAGACTTTTTTATTGTTATTATTTTACTGGAAATTTTTTGTGTTTCTGAAATTTACTCTGAATGTATCAAAGAGTGAGAAAAAAATTGATAACCAAGTGTACGCATGGTATTTATATTTAATTATTTTTGTAGCTTTTATATCTAACTGGTTAATTTTTAAATTATTATTATTCACAGGCAAATTTAACTACCCTTTTGATATATGGACAAAGTAGAAGATGAACTGTTAGGACAATGAAGAAATTTAATTTTAATCTAAAATAATATTTATATTTTTTTCCTCATTCCTTTCTTCTTGTGGTGGGGTGGGGAGAGACATCTCGGACTAAAGTTTAACATTAGGCTTTGTCAGTAGAGGTGTAAAATTAATGTTTAAGAGATTATCAATATTATAAGTCCATATCAATGAAAAGTTTTACAGTATGCTTTTCTAATGTCCCTTTTCCCTGAGATATTGTTAGGGGTTTGCCAACCAGCGCCCCCTGGGGCTGAAAATAGCTTTTTCCAGGTGGATTTCTGGAGCAAAGCGAATCAAAGGTTTTAGTAACACCTCTACCAATTACATATTTAAGAAAATAGAAGAGAAGGTTGTTGCCCTGAAGCAATTAGAAGCCATGTAGGGGGAGGCAGCAGGCCCCAAGTGGGGCCAGACCACCCTCCTCCCCTGGCCCTGGGCTGGGGGCAGCTGTGGCACTGAAGCCCCTCTGACCGAAACACGTAACAGAGTGGAGGGAAAAACTTCTAAAGGAAGACTGCCTGGATGAGAAATACTGGAGAAGGAATTCCAGGCAGAGAGAGAGAGAGCGCAGCCTCCGAGGTCAAAGCTGGCAGCTGAAGGAGAGAGAAAAGAAGACTGCACAGGGGGGCTCCTTCTCTTCCCCCCATCTTCTGTCCCTTCAGCAGTGAAGAGACTGAAAACTAAGAACCCCTGCCATCTGTGGAAAACTGCTGGGGAGCGGAGACCCTTCTCTGCAGCTCATGAAGGAGCCCACACCAAAGCAAAGGAGTGCATGAAGAAGATGTGACTCCGTGGGAGGCCTAAGATGAAACAGAGTCCTGCTGGAGACCTGTGGCCCATGGAAAGAGAGACCTACGCTGGAGCAAGTCAGCCCAGTAGGATCTTATGGTCCAAGTGAGGGATCCATGCTGGTGCAGCTGAATTTGTGACCCTGAGGGACAGCAGAGAATGGAAGAACTGTTGCCCAAAGGTGGATTCACGCTAGAGAGGTCCATCAAGAACTGTCTATCGTGAGGAGGGACCCCTCGAGAAACAGGGGTGGACTGAAAAGCCATTATCCCCTGTGACACTGTGGTGAAAACCATGGTAAGGCAAGTGTCCCCTTGCAGTCCATGGAGGACCCCACAAGGCCTGGGTAACCCCCAGCCTCTGGTCTAAGCCCAGCCCTGAGGTCGACATAGAAGAGAGAGAGAGAGAAACACAGTTCCAGCTGCAAGGAATCAGAGCTGTCATCCTAAAGATAATAGAAGAAAAACTGATTTCAAAGTGCTGCAAAATTATTTAGAAGACCTGTAGCTCCAGAAATAGAATAGAGACTACTTCTCCTCCTAAACTGATACAAACGGAGAGGGATGCTTCTGTAAATACATAGCACTTTTACCTAATTAGAATTGTTATATATATTTTTCTTTAGTTTTTATCTTACTAGTAATAAATCCTAATATTATTCTCCCCACATCAGATCTCTTTTATCTGCATAAACCTTCTCTGAACTTACAGCAATTGTGTGGGAAGTGAAAAGAAATTGGCCCAGAGCAAAACTATGACAGACATTATTGCAATAGAGATAGTCCGCTCTATCGTTGAAAAGTTAAAACAGTGCAAGCTGCAGTCTGGGTTGCTTTTCGCACTGGAGCTAGCTAGGTAATCACAGAAGATTCTCTTTTTCCTAAAGGTTCATCAGACTAAAAGGATGCAAGGGAAAGAACACCAATCCTATTGTATTATGCACAAAAAGGGAGAACTTCTGCTTGCCATGGGCAGTGCTGTCTACCTCCTACCAATAGGGTGAGTTTGAAAGAAAATGCAGTATAAGATTACTTATTAATTATGGTTGTTATATGGTACTTTATTAAATTATTAACTTTACCAAGAACAGCTTAACAGAGGACTGCTAGAGCAATTAAAACCCAGCCCTTTTTCCAACCTTACAGTTTTATTTCTTCCATTTGCTATATCAAAGACCTCCTGCAACAAATTAAGTCTCAGTCCATCACTGACTCTACACAGGGGTGGCTTTTGATCCAAATGTTCACACCACACAGCTTTATACTATGTTGGAAGCTACTCTTGAGGTGTGAGACAGAGGAGGAGGAGAAGAAGGCTTCTGCTATTTCACTGGTAGGAGGTGGCTTTTCTTTCCTATACCCTTTGGGCCTAATCTTTACTTTTGAATCTTGAAAAAGAGTGGAACTGAGAGCTGGAGCCCATTGTAAAGCAATTATCCTTGATGTTCCCATTTCCTGCAGTTCCTTTCAAGGGAATGACATTGTACAGAGCTATGAATCAAGTATCACTTACCTTGAAGCCAGACATTCATCTATTTAGATGAGTTAAAAATCAACATTTGAGAAAAGTCGTCTATCTGCAAATAGCAATAAAAACTAAACTCTGTTTTCAAAGTTTCAAAACTAACTGTGGTTAGGCAAGCTGATGAACTGATGACCCAGCACTGAAATGTCAGGGATCAGCAACCAGAAAAAGCCACACTATTTGATGGAGTTCAGTCTTGAAGTGCATGAAGGGTAGAAGGGTCTTATTCTAGTTGATATGTGTGCACAGCAAGCATTCCTGCACCTCAGGGATTTTAAGCAATTTTTTTTCCCACCTTGATAAGCTATTAGAATTTGAGTGCTGAAATCTATTACAACAAAATTGTCCTGTCTGTTCTGGCTGCTTTACTGTTCCTTTGCTGGGGAGTTCAGGTACTTGCACAAAGCATTATATTACTCATTAGGATGGCTCTCCTCTTGAATAGATGTAGTTAAACAAAACCAACTCAAACCTAAAATATTCATGGCTTTCCTATTTCAAGATCATATGATAAATATTAACAGGAGGAAATTGATACTCCTGTAATATTATCATAAGGTGTACTCGTGTAAAATTATTTAAGACTAAGCTCCAAGAGGGGGAAAGGTTTAAAGCATGCCCCTTTTAAATGTTTATATGATGTCTGAAAGCTATGAAGATGAACTTATCCTCATTAGGCATTAACCAGATCCTTGAAATAGTAATAATATCTTGACCTTCTGTAAAATCCCTCCTCCATAGATCACAGATACAATCATCAAAGGTCTCGATCTTGCCATTGTTAGCTTTGTGTGTACTTAAGCTTCATATGGAATGCCAATGTGCTCAGTTGAACTTCCTGTCTGAATGGGTAGAGGTCACAGAACAACCTGATTTAACTAAGACATCCAAAATGTTTCTTTAAGTAATTGAAGTTGCACACTTTGGAGAGAAGCAAAAGTAATAATTTATTGGCTTGAACATACTTACATTTTACAAGAAGTAGTATGGTTGGAAATAAAATACAGGGATTTTTTATAGATTTTAGATTTAGATAATACCTTTTTTTTCAAGTATTGATGAAGAACATTCAACAAGATGTTATAAATTATGGGTTTTTTTAAATGTCAGCACATCTTTTTTATGTATTTGAGAAAGGGTGCGACAAGGTAGCCAGGCAGGCACATACTTACAGAGTCCTTGAAAGGACAAGCCACTTGTAAGGACAGGAGTAATAGGAATACAGTGAAAATATCTTCTTAACTAGATTGTAACCTTGCATCTTCTATGTGAAGGAGTTTGGGATTTTTCCTTTTCATTTTTTTTTTCCTTTTCCTTTTTTTCTTCCTTGTGGGTTAGTTCCTGCAGGAGAACAATACCTGACTAAGGATAGCAGGTCACCTTTCTTAATCTTCACTTTGTTACCATATGAGTGAAAAGAAGGATGATTTGACTAATGCTGTCTGGTGCTTAGATTAAGTTAGAGACATTCTCAGTGGCAATGGTTATGAAAAGGCACCAGTAATTGGGGTTTATGCAAAGAAAACCCTTAAATAATAATTTCTATTTTTTTTTAATTAAATGAAACTCGATTTCTTCTGAAATATGTTCTCTCTGGTTACATATAAACCCTGTTTTTACTGTGGAACTAGAATACTGTATGACTTTGCTGACTTTGCTACAGCTGCAGGATACTTACAATACTAATTAAAAGTATTAAGGGAAAACAGGTCTCAAGTATCATACAAGAACACTAGGATAGGAACAGCCAGGAGGAAGGTTTGACATGGTCCAGCTGTAAATACAGAAGAGTAAAGACTGCCACAGTTTATGAACTGTACTCTTTAGAGTTTTACATGGTGATTTTCTGCAACTGATAGATTCTAATCTCTAGAAGTTACCAAACCACTATTATTATATCCATGTTTTCCAAAGGACTAATATATTGTATAAGGAATCATCCAATTCCTCTAGGACAAAGGTCGTTGATGTTTATGCTATGCTTGCTATTACTCCCCAAAGTTCCAAACATACACACAAATCAAACAGATGTGCTGGAATCTGTTTCAGAACTGGGGTTGCAGAATTAATTGCTCTGGCATCCTCTCTGTGTGTGCATGTGCGGATGCACCTTATTTTGGTATCATAAAAAGGGAAACACACACCTATTGATGTTTGGTCTTGTGGCCTGTTCCTTATTCTGTTGGTCATCCTCTGTTCAGCACTCCACCCTTGAGCTTTTTTTATAACTTGAATGCCAGACTACTCTTTTGGAGCTCAGGGGTACATACAAAAGTAACATAATACCATTACTGCTTTATTGTCTACATAAATAATGGATTTCTTTTGAAGAGCTGGCAGAAATTTGGAGAAAAGCTCTCTCTCCTTTTAATGCATCAAAGCCAAATGATGCTACAACTCTTTTATACTACTAAAGTGAGTGCAGCTGTATTTTCCAGGAGCCATTTACACATCTAGAGTAGAGAAATATGTAGACTGCTGTGGGAAAACTTTCATACTTGCAACATTTAAAAAAATATGACAGTTACCGGTGAAAACAGTGGTGTTACAATTTGCAAGTGCTTTGTCATAAAATGTGTTTCTGACAACAGCTATATAACACAAGGAATTGATGTAAGAAGGAAAACAGATAATTCATTCTATAAAGGAACTGCTTTTCATAGAAAGGAACACATATTTTTAAGTGAAAATTAGTGTTATGTTGACCAAGACCACATCAGCTGTCTCTAGTGGTGAGGGGAAACCCTTGTTCGAAGGATGCAGAAAAAATCTGCTCTGTCAAAAAAAAAAAAGAAGTGTAAAACAACTTTCAGAAATACAGCCATGTAAATATTCCTTTTTACAGTCTGGAACATAAGTTTCTAAACCAAGAAATTCAGGTGTTATTCATGCCTTGTTTTGACAATTTATTATCACCATTGAAGAGCAAGTGTTTCTGTTGCATTTGACAACTGCAAACAAGGGGATAATGTTTATGAGACCAGAAAAATAATTGTCTGCAAAAAGCCACATATGGTCCTTTACTTTTTCTACTTGAGTCTCTTTGTGCTAAAAGCTAATTTGCACATGAATCCTGGAACAACATCTATTAGTCTAAATTGCGTGCAATAATGCTGCTGTTTTTTTTCTAGAGAAGGCATTCATGCTTTCATAATATAGTGGATGTATTTCAACTATCACAGGTCCATCAAGAAGATGGAAAGCTTCTAGAAATTCCTAATTAATGTATATTCTTGCCTTAGGTCCTATGTGTCTGTATAAATATACAGATATTTCAATTAATATAGATTATCATAACACATATAAATCATAACAGTAGCACAGAAGTCTAATTGTATTGATAAATACATAAAAATAATTTAAAACATATCTATAGTAGGGAAAAACTGTATAAACTGAGTCTTTTTTGAAGGCAGTGTAGTTGTAGTAGCTGAAGGAGCTAGAGAGAATTCATTTTGTTGGCTTTATGTATTTGAAGTGCTTTACATCTGAACAATTTCATACTTTCTCTTGCATTCTCAGTTTTGATTTAATATGCCTGTGTTAGGCCTTGTGAATGATATCTTCCCAGGAGTTCCTGATTCAAGCATTTTGTGTGGCTCAATTTATGCAATTTCTGTGTGTTCAACTTTCAGGATATTTGGTATTCTTAAAGACCTAATTCCTACAATCTTTTCCTCATATTTAAGGAATATGCCTTCCTAAAGACATATCTTTCTGGCTCTTGCAGAAAATCTGAAAATATGAACATGAAAAAATTAAGTGGCAATTAAAAAAGAGAGTTTTCTTTGCTAAAAAGATATTTTAATTTTCAGGGCCCAAGTCACAATATTCATAGGCAATGCCTCCCTTGATAGTGCTGTGCAGGTGAGATAATATCACATGATATTTGTGGAAGCAAGCCCAATTGTTTTCTTATGAGATGGATAATGTTTTTAGGGATATTTTTCTTGTCTCTATTTCAGATGTTTCAGTAGAAGCATTTTAAAAAGTATTCAAGTAGACTAAATTATCCATATACTTTTTAAAGTAAAATCACAATTGTATGAAAAGTGCTCGGTTTTAAAATCTGATGTGTAAGGAGAAGTGGTCATTAAAACAAAGTTTGTGTGATATTTTCATAACAATTACTCAGTGTTTCTTCATAAAAGCATTTATGCTTTCTGTTATGAGGAAAAATAGCGAAAATTCTTAGAAAATGCAGGCTAGGTTTTTTATTATATATATTAGCATGGTAATTTACATCATAAAAATGGAACTGCAACTAACTTGGTATTTGTGTACTGAGGAAACAGTCCCTCTACACATGTACTATGCCTTCTGAGCATTAAAATATGAAGGATTAATGAGATACAAAACAAAGCAATATGACATTTAAAACAATCCCCAGTTGTCATTTTCATTTTCAGTGCATGCATTTTAAAAATAAACAAATTACTAACTAGTTAGATAAATTAACGGAAATGTTTAGTATGTCTTCTAAAAGTTCTTTTAATTGCTTTTGAGAATTTCCCTGTGTAGTTAAATATAATTCGAGTAATTAATAAGGAAACCCTCCTAATATTTCACAAATGCTTCCAATTCCCACCCTGATACAATGTAGATGAAAAAACCTGCAAATAGCAATGTCTATCAGTTTAATATAGTGAGTTACTCAAAGTTTTCAAAACTGTGCTTTTCATTTATGTCCATTTTTAAAAGTCAGATAAGTAACAGACAAGTTTTAAAGAACTCTCTTGGCTCCATTGGCTACATAGGAAAGATGGTCCTTTACCTATCTCAGGAGTGCTGTTTCATCAGACAGTTAAAATTACCTGAGGTAGACTGAAATCAAGCATCAATCTTTTTCCTAGAGAAAGTGATAAGAAGAATAAGATAAGCTTTTAATAGTTTCCAGATACTAAGATGCAGATTTCAGAGCAATTGACATGAGCACTTGCTGTCAAGTTTTTAGAAGATCTTGGGTCCCATTTAAGAAAAATAGACCCAAATTAAATTCTTAAATTCAGGAAAAGTTAGGCAGATTTTCAGCTCCCTCAGCGGGAAAAGCAGTGGGATCTATGGTGAGCTGAACCCTAGGGTACCTTAACTGTATCACACAGATGCTGAAACAGGAAGACTGATATGTAAAACTGTTTCTGCAATATAACATGAAAATTTTATTTTCCACTAACTTTTCATAAAGATTCACTTGCTCCACGTCTGGAGCAAGGATGTGGAGTCCCAGTTTATCTAACAAGTAATCATGCAGCAGTACAGGCTGGGGGCTGACCTGCTGGGAAGCAGCTCAGTGGAGATGGACCTGGCAGTCCTGGTGGACAACAAGCTGACCACGAGACAGTGGTGCCCTTGTGGCCAAGAGGAACAATGTGTGTCACAGGGTGCATTAGGAAGAGAACTTCCAGCAGGTTGAAGGAGGTATTCCTGCCCCTTTACTCAGCCCTGGTGAGGCATATCTGGAGTGCTGTGTTCAGTTCTGGGCTCTCCAGTGCAAGAGATACATGGAGCTCGTGGAGCGGGTCCAGTGGAAAGCTATGAAGATGATTAAGGGACTGGAGCATCTCTCTTATGGGGAAAGACTTAGAGAGTTGGGCCTGTTCAGGTTCAAGAAGACATGACTAAGAGGGAACTTCATCAATATCTATAGGTATCTGAAGGAGGGATGTTAAAAGGATGGAGCCAGGTTCTTCTCAGTGGTGCTGAGCACCACAACAAAAGGCAACAGGCAGAAATTGATGCACAGAAAGTTCCACCTAAATATGAGGAGGAATTTCTTTACCGTGCAGGTGACAGAGCACTGGAACAGATTGACCAGTGTGTGGAGTCTCCCTCACTGGAGATATTCAAGAACTGCCTGGACTCAAACTTGTGCAATGTGCTCTGGGATGACACTACATGAGCAGAGAGCCTGGACTAGATGTCCCCCGCATTGTGGCTCCTTCCAACCTTACCCATTCTGTGATTCTGTGACTTGAACCTGCGTATGAGTTTTTGGCACTGAGAGAACAGACAGTATCTGTGGGAGTACCTATGCCATGTGTTCGTGACCACATCATGTAAGACCCTCCACAAAAATATAAAGACTAATGAGAAGAAGTGGATACTTGTGAAGGCCTCCAGAGGGAAATCCTGTCTGCAAATTACAGTGTCAGAAATGAAGCAGACAGCAGCTTTTCTGTGAAACCTTTGTGGCACATTACCTAATTCCATTGACAGTATATGCAATGCTATTAAGCAGCTCTGACTAGAAACCTAAAATTTAGGCATAGCCACTTTCATGATTCCAGTTTTAACCCTTTCTCATGGAGAAAGCAAAGTTCTCGTATCTGTACCCCTCTCTTTGAGGCACTCCAGAGACAAACACCTAAACAGAAAATGTTTAAATTAATCATCTGTGTAAAAACTGATTACAGTTTTTGTCCCCATTTTTGTGTGCATATACAGCTACAAAGACCAAGTCATAATTATTTGGGTCACACTGCTATGGATATTTATGTACATATTTATGTCTGTCATAATGGATGTCTTGTGTTAATTTTGTTAACTGGGTGTGGATACGTCTTTGTAGTCTTATGTGCCTTGTGTCAAAAAGAACCGAATAAGGAAAAGGCATAGAAAAGCTTTTCTTTTCCAGTATTTACCTTACAAATCTGCCAGTGATTAAGTGACTCAGGAACATAGAAGTATACAAGAATAAGATAAAAAGATGTGTAATATAAAAAATGGCATTATATGAACTTAAACTGAATTCTGATCTTGAAGATTCCTTGCTTAGACATGAAGATAAAAGTAAAATTTTCAGCTTTTCATAACAGAATGTGTTTCATCTTCTGGGTAAGTTAGTGTCAAAGAAGACCAATAAATTTTATTACACTCTAATTAGCACTCTTACAAGCTGTTAACATTTTCACTTGCAGTCAAGTGGCATTCAGAGAAGTGTGAAATTTTTCTGCCTTTGAAAATATTTGGGAAATCAGCTCTCCTGAAATGGAGAGATTCACATTAAAAGCCTGTACATACATCAATGGAAACTGGAGCTGATTCTCAGCAAGGTGCTTTGGATGTCTACTGTTGAATGAATTAATGGATAATACTCCCTAAAAGTGCAAGTTTTCCTGTACATCTACATCTACATCCTATGTAAACTGTTAGTTTATCTACACTAATGTTAGCAGTCATTAAAGTTATGATGTCAATCACATGCTCTTCTGTTGCAATGACATTTATAAATGAATGCAAATTCATTTCCTATGGGTTCATGTCTCTCAGTCGATTGACCTTTAAATCAAATGATGCTAATATCTTTGACTATCTGTACCTGTATCTGGAAGTATTCTCACTGAGAATTTTTGAAGACAAAGGCCATATTTGATTTTAAATACTGTATTCTACAAACAGGATTGAGAATTGTTGGGAGCAAGCTTGTGATTTTTTAATCTTGATATCTCCTTTACCCAGTTTACAGTTTTTAGGGGATGCTCCAGGGGAGCTCTAGTCTTGATTGAAATTAGACAGTAGATTCAGAAGTTGCCAGAGGGATATACAAACATACACAAAGACTGTGTGATTACATGCACTGTTATCAGCAGAAACAAATGAAAAAAGAATCACAAACAATTCCTTTCAGTATTGTTCAAGGTGATGTGAGAATAACTGGGAATGAGATGATCCGTTCTCAGGAGGATAGCTTAGATTGTTAAAAGAGAACACATGCACACACAAACATTGTCTAGATCTGTTTAGAAGAGGAAAACTTTGGAGGTCACATCATGAATATAGATAACAGCAGCACCTGAACTACTCCAGTTCTTTTCTTTTTCAACCTAAGGCTGCTAAAACTCACTTATATCATAGGCTTCCTGACTTATCAGAGACCCTGACAGTAGGGACTTTATAAAATCACTTTGATCAGTGTTGTGTTCTAGAGGCAGAGGAGATGAGTAACAAGGCACGATCTCCTATCAGCTTCTGACCTCCTCTCTTTATAATGTAGTCACTCATTGGGCTACTAACAACTAAGACCAAAAGCACCTAAACTGGTTAATCATTACATTCAATATTTTAAGTTGAATCACTGCCTAGGCTCCCCTGAGTGGATCTAAGCCTGAGAGAACTGGGATTGCTCAGCCCGGAGAAGGTGAACCTCCTTCTGGCTTTCAGTTTCTGCAGGCACCCTACAAGAAAAATGGAAAAAGATTTTTTACAAGGACATGTAGAGACAGGACAAGGGCTAATGAAAGAGAGTAGGTTTAGATTAGATGTTAGGAAGAAATTCTTTACTGTGAAGTTGGTGAGGCACTGAAACAGGTTGACCAGAGGCGCTGTGGACGTCCCATCCCTGGGAATGTTCAAGGCCAGGATGGATGGGACTTGGTCTAATGGGAAGGGAGGTTGGAATGAGATGATCTTTAAGGTCCCTTCCAACTCAAGACATTCTATGATATACTCTAACTATAATGAAGAAGTCAATACCTGCTACATATGGTGGCAGCTACATGTAAAATATTATATTTATGTATAATAATAGATACCACCATTAGGATTTGATCCAGTTGCCTAAACCCTGGTCATAGCGTAGAACACAGAGAAAAATGTTTAATGATATTTGAGTGACATTAGGCTATTTAGAATTTCTCTATGAAGTTGAATGATGGAGGATATTTTTACCCTGTGGAAAGACCTTTGACATGTGATAGTGAAATTCAGTTACAATAAAAAATTTTTCCCCCTTAGGTCATGTGATCATTGGCCACTGGGCAAATAAGTCTGAATACTTTGCCCAGATCTGAAGTCCAGCTCTTGACTCCAACTCAGGTGTTTTCTCAGAGCTCTCATTGTACCACTTCTGAGTTTTACTTTACACAGAGAGAGGCTGTGACTTCTGAAGGTGAAAAGGTTTGTTGTGGGCATCCGCCAGTCCAGGATGAAGATAGTGGATGTCTGTGAAACATTTTCTCATTCTCCCTCCCTGCAATGGCAATTTGAACAAAGAACTTCAGACTACTTCTTTCTCCTGATGGAAAAAGGCACAAAAAAGAGTTAACAATGGTTCAGGTGGTATACCTTGGCCTGTTTGCTCTACCTGTTTTGCTAGAAGAACATTTTAGGAGCACTGGTTAACATCATGTTCTGTTCTACTCACTGGACCAAAGTCCTTATTATAGAAAGAATAGGAGTAGTATACACAAGGTAATAAATTAGGTAAACTAGACACTTGAATAACATAAGGAAGGCTCAGAGCCAGGATTTTGCAAGCTTGAAGAATTCAGGCCACCTAATTGAAGAGGTCAAATTGAGGAAGATGTCCGTGATGACCACCAGAGGGATGAAGGCTTGAGGAAAAGACCCCCACAGTAGGACTGTGAATGTGTGGAAAGACTCTGCCCTGAGACTAGCCCACTTATCAATATGTATGTTAGATGATGTAACCATGTATCTAAAGTCTATAAAATGTCTTGCTTTTGTACTTTCAAGTTGAGCAAGTTTGTCCAGCGTGAGATGGCTCACTCCCAATGTTGAATAAACAAATACCTTGCTGCTTATAGATGAAAAGTCTCTGAGCAGTTAATCATTCCAAGGTTTTTCGGCATCACTCCTGCACAAGCCATCACAAGGGTCATAATTAGGTACCAGGTAGGTAATTAGTTTTGTGCAATGAGACTTTTTTAAGTTTCTTTTTGTATGAGTATTTCCTTTTGAACAGAAAGTAAAAATTACCTGCAGAAAAAACTTTAATTATAAACTCTTTCCTGGTACACTGCTCATCAGTCGTCCTACTAGACTATCTCAGGCTTTTTCTTATTTTGCTTTTATATAGAAAATTATTTTCCCATTTTAGATAGTGAATTCTGCTTGAGAGTTTGGACCAGATACATCTTTCCAAATAGGTATCTCTACAGTTCAGGTATTTGCATATGAATAGGTTTTTTTCGAGGGTATCCTTATAGTCAATAATAAATAAATGACTGTGTGGCAGCATGAATACTTCTATTCTAAACCAAATTTTTCATATTAGTTTGATGAAGTACCTTCCTCTCTTATTTACTCGACTATCTCAGTTGCAGCCATTGAATGTAGGTGAGATCCGCCTCTCTGTAAATCCTAGAAGGCAGGAAGATCTTACTTTCAAGTTCATGAGGGCTAGGACTTAATCCTCTAGCTTGTATTCTCAGCAGTTTCCTGAGCCACAAGGGTTGACTTAAGCAATTCAAAGAAGTTAAAATTGTGTGCAAAATGGAATTCATAATTTCTTTTGTAATGAAACTTGAACACGAGACCACTTCCCCCTCTTTAGGTGCTTGTTTTAGAAGATCAGTTATCAAATACTGTAGATTAATTTTTTGTATATTTAATTTTTAAGGAAATTTTGTATTGTTATGGTCACAGTGCGAGTGGAACACTTTGTCCCATTACTCTGTGATTCCATTTAGTAGTGACACAGCTACCTAACTCTTCAAGGTTGATTGAAAGTACATCGACATAAAAATGTCAAAGTTCAGCTTCAGAAAAACCATTTATTCATGACATTGTAATTGAAACTTCAGTGGTGAACTAGTGAGAGAAAATTCTGCAAAAATACACTGTGCTTCAGGAAAACTATGTGATTACTTTCAAATTTAGGGTGATGGGTAATCAGGAGTCAGTTGTTATCCTAAGCACATTCTTAAAGTGTATGTTTTTTTAGCTCCCTGTTTCTAGTATTTTGCACTTTAGTTGTAGTTTTCAGCAGAAAGCTTAAAATTTCTTATTTCCTTGACACATGGTCCTTCTGACTCAGCTGTAATCACATTTACAGGCAGTAGGGGAAGTTAGCACAGCTGCTCCTCCTCTTAAACTCATTCTGGACAAAAGGAAGAGGGTTGCAAGAATTAATGCCTTACTATTGTTATGTTATTGTAACAGTGGTTTAGCTTCTGATGCAATATTTTCATAGGATGAACCTCAGGTACTAAAAAATGTTAACATCAATAAATTAGATATATAATTCTGTTTGTAAATTAAATCAATATGACATTGATTTTAGCTAACCATACAGATTTAAATGGAGGGGAGGGATTTTCACACTTTTACAAAAAATGTAACAAAAAAAAAGTTAAAGTTAAAGAGAGAAGAAAAGTCAATATGACTTTAAATACACTTTTCATCTGTTAAGTAGTCAGAAAGATTTGTTGATTAACACTTACAGTAGGAATGTAGACTTCTGTGACTGTAATTAAATAAAAATATTGAAAGAACGATGTCACCATGAAGAAGGGGATTAAAAACAGCAATAGAAGGATTGCAGAAGGATAACAAGCTTTGAGTACCTCCCCAGTGTGGAGTAGAAACAGGGCAATGAATCAACACATCTTTGTTCAATCACGCATTTTGGGACGTCTTCTGCCACCAAGACGACAAAGCAAACAATACTGACAGAGGTGACAATAATGGAATACATAGCTTTGGGGCTGAAAGCAACTTAGTTTAAAGATTTTCAGAGATATAAAGGGCACAGAAATAAACTGTAAAGCTTTACTGCACCCTATATATCTTGTTAATAGAGATATGTTAGTTATCTTTTGATAATAGAGAAGCTACTCAGTTGTATGTACATATTTTTCTCTTTTCCATAATTTCAGCCAAAGACTGGAGTCAGTGCACTCTCCAATCCACACCTCAGGCCTCTGCTTATCACTGTCAGGAAGGAAAAACCTATTTAATTTGCTTACTGTAATAGCAGCAACAGAAGGCGACAATACTGATATAAAATGAAGACAAGAAAACAGGATTAGTTCTGAGATCTGATATCTTTCAGCTCCCCAGGCCTGGCTTGAATTCTAAAAGCCAAGGCAAGTAATGAGATACCAGAACTTAAAACTACATTATCCTGATTTATCAGATATTTTCCTCTCACCACTTTGCTCTGCTTAAGGACCCCTGAAGGCAGAGATTATTCCTGAATATATCAAAAAAAACCTTGGGATCATGGTTTTGAAACTCTGCAAATCAGTTCCTAACTCAGACAGTATCAAACCTAAAACTTTCATTAGTTCACACACACAGCACATTGGTGTTTGTTTTTTTCTTGCTACCATGCTATAAGCAGAAAATGTGCTTCTGAATCCAGCCATAAGCAATAGCTTTTGAGTGCAAGGCTGTACCATGAACCATGCATAGATCCTATAGACACCGTTCCTGCTAGATGCTACTGCAGATCTATACAGTGAAAACATTCCCCAAATGCCAGCAAATTGTGCCTGAGGCAGGATAAGCGCATATTTTTCATAAGTTCACATTAACAGTGACTTCACCATGGGAGAGCCTGGGAGAGGACTTTTAACTAGCAATTATATGACAACTGCAGACACAAAAACAGTTAGAAACCTAGAGGAAAAGAAAAATACAAATTTACTGTTGCTTTTGATTGGTGCAAATCTATCAAAGTAAAAGGAACACTGGCTTCCTAATGTATGAAATCAATTTGTTTCCAAGTATTTAATATCCTGATCTATGCAATGACTTGATGCAACTCTAGTAAAAAAGAAAAAGTCTGCTGAAGAAGACATTAGGTATGTATACTTAACCAATTCAAAGAGGAATCCTAATGGAAATTTTTGGATGTTGCTAGACATACAATGTTCTCAGGACACTTTAGAGCATAATAAAAGTTGATGGGAAATGTAAAGCACGTTGAATCATCTGTAAAGAGATATTAATAAGATTATTGTTTCTATTTCACTTTTCAGTGTAGGTGTTAACTTCTATGAGTGAATGACATCTGGTCCTCATTTATATGAAGTAGTTTTATGAGTTAAATGAAGTATCAAATTAACTTCCCTTGAAATTATTTAATGCCTTATAATGTAAATAAACAACTTGGAAAGAACAGAAATGAAACTACTTGGATGACTGGAAAAGTCACATGGCTTATTATTAATAATTTCTGAGGAAAGAGCCTAAAATTATCTGTTATTAAGTTTTTTCATATGTATTTACAGATCTCTTCTATTCTGTGTTTTGTTGGCATCACTGGATGACATCTGTGTGTGCAATTACATTTGTTCATACAGCAGGCAGATGGAATGCAACAACAAACTCTTCTCATAATACCAAAATGACACAAAGCAAACTGATTCTGTGAATTGCTATATATTTATTATATATTGCATATATATATTGCATTATATATTGCATATATATATTATACATATATGATATCTATATATCTCATATATCTCATATATATTATATCATTTCCAACTGGATTATGAAGTTTCTTCTATGCATAACATTAGTGACAAAGCTGAAGAATCAATGTTTGACCTTTGAGGGCTTCCTGACAGCATCTATGAAGAAAATATTTTCTTTGTGGTGAACCTACAGTTTCCCAGGTCAAACTGAAGCCAGAATACATCATGGCTTTATTAGCGTCAAGTAGTTTTGGAGACTGAGGTTCCTTTAACTTGTGGTAGAGCAGAGACGATCTGAGGTCTTTTGTTCTTTACATTCCTTTTAAATAAAAAGCCTTCTTAGACCACTGCACTTCATCTTTTAACTATAAAGAAAATCAGATTAGGGATAGATTAAGGAGAATCAGACTAGGGGTGATATTTTTTCCCTAAAAAGCACCCAAATTACTCCCCTAGAAATGGTGGTGCATATAACAAATATAAATATTAAATAAACAAATAAATAAGTAAATAATATACTTTATGAATTGTCCTTTGCTGTGAGATGTAATCTATCCCTTCCATGAGGTTCCAAGAGGCAAAAGGAATTGAATCAATAGTGAGAAGATACACATTTGTCAGCAAATGGGGAATTTCCAGGGGCATGATGGAAAAGGTAGCACAAGCCAAAAGGGGAACTAGAGGAGTTCAGGAGGCTTGGAATTAGAAATATTAGGCAAAAAGGAGGTTTTGATAACAGATGGATATTTCTGGAATGGAGCCTTGTGAGATACAAACCAGAGTGAGCAAAGAGATGCTTCAGCTTCCAGTTCTGTTGCAGGGCATGTTCAGGGCTTTGCACCAATTCATAAACTTGTTCACTGTGGCATTTCCTTATGGGAGCTCTAATTTTCTCCTTACTCTTGTCTTATTTTCAGACATCTGTCTGCTCAATACCACTTCTTTTCCTTCTTAACCACCCTTTTCTTAGGAGTGTTAATTGCAAGGTTCAATTTGTCAACAAGTGTCTATTTTTCTGCATTCATTGTTGACCACATGACACATATCTATCCTCATTCAACCAGATGTATCCAAATCTTACTGTCATAAGATGATGGTAAACCACAAGGGCTGAACAAGTGCAATGTGATTTCCTTGCTGCATGGGGTAAGTATTTTGATGACAGGCAACACAGATAAGGCTTTCTCAGCCTTACCCTTCACTGCTTCAGTCTCCCAGGTCTCTGTGCTTGAAGACACAGTTCAAGTTCTCATGGTTCTAGAAGTGTCATTAAATCCCACTGATTTGTGTAGCTTTAGAGCTAAGCTACCATTAAAGCTGCCTAAAAGTCTTCCCCTGTGCAGTTCCAGCAAAGGAGATTAAACTCTGTGTTGTACTGTACTGGTTCTGCCATGGGTACCATGGCAATACAAATTCACTTAAGCTGCTCTCCACAAATCATATACTCTATAGGAACCATGAAATATCAATGTGACATTTATTAGGGGAAAAAAAAAAAGTGATTTTAAAGCTTCTGAGCTGTCACAGATACGTAACTCTCTGTCTTATATTGTAAAATATTCACTTTTAATACTTTCTTATTCCCAAGGCTCATAGATTACAAGGGAAATTTTACACAGCCATACTGATATTAGTCACAAACAAGACTCTCATTAATATTTTTTCTCCAGTTAATTATGTACTGAAATGGTATGAAATTGTAAAAGCTTGAGACAAGGTCAATCTAATTTCTTAGTGATGTAGAAAATACTTATTTCGCATATGGTTTTCTGGGTTTGAGATCTCAGAGTCTGATCATTTAGTTAATTACGCCATTAATTTACATGCGACGGTTCCTTGTCAAGGCCTGTCTGATGTTAGATTTTTTTTATTGATACTTCATTTATTACATATAATCCTACTGAAGAACTATTTAAGATCACTATCAAATTTTGGTAACATATGACAGCGAACAGGATACTTTTTTATGAACTAATTTCCACATTAATACTTCCTTTTCTTTCCACGTCCACAGATACTACAATAGGTTATTTATAGTGTTAAATACCACTGAAAGCACTCAGCTGTGATATTTTCTTGCATGTCTACTAAGAGGATTTGAAGAACTCTCTTATTCCTGTTGTGTTCATAAAAGAGGTTTTTGAGATAGGAGATTAGTAATATCTTTAGTACTGTTACAGCATTAAAAAATGAAATTTAGGTTGGGATATCATGTTAAGAAGCTGGTGGAAACCTTCTCTGTAACAGTTTGCAGTGCACATCCTTTCTTTATTTAATTCTTCCATTACATATAGGAGGATGAGGGGGAAAAGGAAAGAAAATAGTTAAGTATTTGTAATTTAAAAAAACCCCACATCTTTTTTCTGTATTCAAAATACATTTTGAATAAAATATTCATTATTCATTTTCCATTTGGCAGGATGAAAGCTCTTTTGTCTGGCAGTTTTCATTTCATATTGACCATCTTTTTTGGATAAAGGCAGAGCCAGTCTCGCTCTAATGTTGAACTTCCTTATAAAAGAAAGCAGGATGGTCTTCGATAATATGCTAGGAAGAACAGTAGAAGAGACAGAAAATGGATTTTTTTTTTTTATTTGAACCTGAGTGATGGATATTACTGGCACAGCATAAGGTCTTAGCAGCCAGTCCAAAGCCCGAAAAACTTCTTCTAGTGTCAATCTATTTAAGTAATTGCTTTGTGTTTGCTTTTCTAGTTATACATTCCCATCAGTAATACAAGAAATAGAATTGACTTGGTAGTCTGAGCCAGGCTATTAGGCAGGAATTGTGAAGAAAAAGACGAGGAAAGAAGAAGAATAAGCTCAGAAGAAAATGATGCATTGAGGAAGGGGAAACAGCAGAACACTGTGCATTATATCATAAATAAAGTTTAGGATTTAACCAAAACTGTTTTCCACCCTCTAAAAAACATGTTCTATAATAAGACCTAGAAGAGCAGGTAGAGAGCTGATTCTTTTAAAAGTAATCTTTTAAAGATTAAACGTTTAGTTTCATTACTATTCGGAGAACACTCTCCAAATCCTGAAACTCACTAGAAAAAAAGTTTAATCTTGATAACAGGGCAGTTCACACATCTGCTGCCTCAGTCCCATGGGCAGCGGTGGTGCCCTCTCACAAAGCAGCCCATAAATGTCAGGAGTAGAGACAGACAAGTCTGTGAGATCAGACTTTTGATGAGCTGTGAGGGAACCTGAAGCTTCTGATTACTTCCTAGTCAACCAGGTATGAAGCCAAACAGGCTAAACTTAGCAGCACTGCTCTTCCTTCAGTCTGCTGGACAGGCTGCTTGAAGAGATGAATGAATGAGATCAAGAAATCTGGGTAAGCTCTGATTCACATATTTGATGTGAGCACACTTGGAAGATGACCAAAATTAAACTATCTTCGTTTTTGGTTCTGAAAGTAACAACAACAAAAGGGTAGATATTTCAATGTTAATCTCAATAGGGATGATGGTTCACCTTTCTCAAAAATGTTTTAAATTACAGGTTAATTACTAAACTATTTGTTAAGAGAAAGTTTATTGACAGGTTGGACTGTTCTTTGTGTTACAACACCCATGTATCTGCAGCACAGCCTGGCATGGGGAACTCCAGCGGGTTCTCGTACAGTAGTTAATCCTTGGACTTCTCAGGCTCTAAGAAAACTCAATAAAGCAGACCTAAGCTGCTCAAAACCATTAACTCCTCAAATACAATGTCTTCTCCAGGTTCCCAATATAGAATCTAACTTTAGACAGAGCCATCGAGTTTTAATTTTCTGTAAAAGAATTTCATGGTCAAGTAACTATAATCAAATACCATCTCATATAACCTCTGTGGTCATGAAAGGCATGGAATTCAGCAAAACCAAAGTGAGCCACAAGAAAGTAGAGTGAAAAATGTGGTGTCAATGATCCATAACCACTATATATCACCAAAATGTAACATTTATTCTACTGCATTAATGATGGGGGGAAAGCTACGGAAAGAGGATCTTCAACTGTAGGTTGATCTCTTCAGTTTTTCAGGAGTGCATAAAACCCTGGGAAGCTACAGCAATCTCAAAACTGCCTAGGTCATGATTAAGGAGTGGGAGTATAAATGTCTTGAGCTCTTCCAGAAGAAGGAAGTGTCAGCAGAATGAAGTGTAAAATCCACATTATCATTAATGGATCTAGTAAAAAATGTAAAAAAAAAATGCTTTTGAAACTAAAATATGGAATCTGATGTTACAAAAAACTCAAGGTCTAAAAGTTTTATGAGAATAGATGCTATGAAAGGCCACCACTCATTTTCAGTCTGTATAGTTAATTTCTTTCCTACATTTCAATATCCTCCCTGTTCTTGGAAATGCTGTGTCATAAGGAGCAAAACCAGCTTGTTGAAGCTCCCAGAATGAATATCCTTCCATTCAGAAGGGATTTTTTGTGATCTACACAATCTTTGAGAGGTAAGAGGGGGTAGTCCTGTAACGTTGATCTCATCACTCTTAGATGCATCCTGCCTGGTCCTACAGAATTGATCTTATGTTCAGTTTAAATAACTAACCCCTAACTCAATCATCCTCTATAATGAGTAGTGTCTTTGTCCCCTGAACTTTGCTAATAGTCATAAAGGTCTGAGAGGTGAGGCAAGACAGAAGCAAAATGCCTCTTGATGTTTTCTGTCCTTTGTCACTACGTTACTTAACCTACTCAGGAATAAGTATTATAAGCATTTTCCTTGATCGTTTTGCTGCTGATATAATTTAGGTAGCCTTTGTGTTGCATTTAATATCTGTCTCCACCTCTGAATGCATCTAAGCTTTGTTTTTCCTAATTTCATCCTTTTGTGTCCAGGTGATTCTCCTGGATAGTTCCTCCCCACTTTCACTTTCCAAATACTTATTTGTATTTGCACTCCATATTCTTTCTCCTCTACTTTCTGCAATCAAAACAAGCCATTCTTGTTCTATTATGAGGCTGCCCCTGAAGAACATCTGGCTCATCTGGGCTCCCTCAGAGCCAGCTTGCATGGGATCCTGTCCATCAGATCCCTGATGAAAAAAGAAAACCTGCTTTCCTGCAGTTCAAGTCCTACAACTTGCCCTCTTTAAGTATCTGGAATCTCCATCTAACATTCACTGCAATCAAACCTGTCAATGACTATCACACTCCAACCAGTTCTTTATCCGTGAGTTACAGCTGCAGCCAAGCACATCCCCTGCCATCTGAAGCAGATGCCCATTATGATGTGTCCCTTAACTTCCTCTTCCTAAAAATGTTGAGCTGTTCTTTTCCCATTCTATATCAGATTTCTATGTATTTAAACTATTCCTTTTTATAGAAAACACCCTCACCCTCTTGGCTTCCCTTCCTGTCTTTTCCTAAGATTCTGCATAGGAGGAAACATTCTAGCCACAAAAATGATCCCACCTCATCTTTATAATCTCAGTGGTGTCAGGTCTGTGAGTGCAAATGGGCATACAGATCCTCCCATGGGTTTCCCAGGCCGCATTTATTTGTATACAAGCTGATCAAATGTAACCCTATTTCCTCACTTTCTCTAGGAAATTGTGAAAGGCTCCTACTTTGCCGTGCACCATCTGTGTTACTCCTCTACTCCAACTTAGAATCATAGAATCATAGAATCACAGAATCAGACAGGTTGGAAAGGACCACTGAGATCAAGTCTCCAACCCTTGATCCAACCTTGCCATGGTTACTAGGTCATGGCACGAAGTGCCACATCATCTCATCTTAAAAATGTCCAGGGACAGAGAATCCACCACTTCCCTGGGCAGCCTATTCCAATGCCTGATTACTCTCTCTGTAAAGAATATCTTTCTAATATCTAATTTAAACCTCTCCTGGCAGAGCTTAAGACCATGCCCTCTTGTCTTCTCTATTTTTCTTTGAGCTTTGGGCTCCATCTCCTGCAAAACCTATATTTTATTGTAAATTGGCTCAACTTTCCTGGTGCGACATCCAAGTTATATCACTGATAGTCATTAAAAGACCTATCCTCCCAAGGAATCAGTGATTAAATCTGAATACTTGAATTTTAACCGTACTGAGTTGATGGCAACTTGGACAGAGGTCAAGACTTTTTAAAGTTGCTTTGGATTAAAATGTGTTGCATAGTGCTGGAGTTAAGAGTCTCTTAAGGATTTATACAGACCTAAACCATTTCAAAGGAGTGAATATGTAGAGCCTGACATACAAAGGAGGCATTAGGAGCAATGAGCCAGCTGGAAATAGATCTGGGCTGATCCTTATCATACAGTGGTCATGGTCACACAATGTGAGTGGTAAAACACTGTAACAGGTCTCCCAGAGAGCTGGTAGATGCTCCATCCCTGCAAACATTTAAGATCAAGTTGGATGGGGCTATGAGCAACCCAGTCTAGATGAAAATGTCCCTGCTTGTTACTGGGAGTTGAACTAGGTGGCATTTAAACTTCCCTTCCAACCCAAACAGTTCTATGATTCTATTTATGAGTAGTGCAGAAGAGAGGAGAGGGCATGCATGCATCTGTGCCTGCATCTGTTTAGTCTGGATCCTGTGATTTTATTTAGGTTTTATGCACAATAAGTAATTCAAGACAGGTTACTACCACTGGTAATGCAAATAAAATCTGTGATCCAATATTCCAATTAAAAGTAGTTACAAAATTAGTATAACCTGAAAAGTAATTTTTATTTCTGATTATGCATCTTTACAAACACAAAGGCACAGATGTTTTAGAGGCATATATGTCTATATAAGCTATATATATATATAAACCACTTATTTACATAACTACATATATATATAACTAAAAATGCTTTTCATAAATAACTTTTCTGACCAGTCTTAAATGTCATACAAATGAGCTTTTTGTTTGTTTATTTTGGCGTTTTGTGTTTATTTGCTTTGTTTCCCCTGTAACTTGCAAAATCAATTATTCAGAAAATATCTGGGGGAGGCATTCAGCTGATTTTAATGGCCAGGTGATTTAAACGTGTTTTTCACAAGTTGTAAAGGCCTGGTTGTAGCATTAAAAGCATCAGCCTGCCTTGTATTTCAACGTCTCACGCTATGCCTGGGGGGCATGGTGATCTGTGCATCTGGATAGCACTAGGAGTCACTTGTATTTAGGCTGCCTGCTATAAATTTGGTGCTGTAACTGTGGTGAGAGGTTCTGGCTGCCTTTTAGGCAGATCAACCTAAGTGTCCTTAACACTCAGTGGAAAATACTATGTTTAAACTAGGCAGACTGTTGATGATGAGGCATATCTAGGGTAGTAAATTAAGCACTGCTAGGCCTGCTCTTGGTCCTGAGTTCAGCTGTCATGATCTGGCGCCTTCAATATATTCTGTGCTCCTGAACTCCAAACCAGGATTTTCACAACCATGCTGCATACTGGGAACTTTGTCTTCCCCATGCTACACCCTGAACAGTGCCTAAGAGCAGTCTGGAAAGAAAGTGCTAACGGATATAGGCTGAAACCATGCCAAGCACACTTTTGTTTGTAAGTGTAGATGATAGTGTGCTGGAGCTCAGGAACATTCCCAGGCATGCTTCAATTTATACACATAGCCACGTTTGATAAGTTAGATGTCATGGCTCCTCTTCAACGACTTTAAATGTCAGACAGCATTAAATAGCAGGCAATCTAAATTGCCCATAATTCTTTGGCTTTAAGAACCACCATCGTTAAAATGTCTAGGTAGCCACAATAATAGATGGCATGAGTATATCCTTATGTGACTTCCAAGTGAATGACTGGGAAGTACTCCTTTTCACAGTGTACTCTGAGCACTCAGCAAATCACTGAAGGGTGTGGGGTGGGCCAGTTGCTCACCTGCCTGAGAAAAAAAGATTCACTCTTCTTGTTAAGCAAGGAGCAGACAGAGTTGATCAACACCTGTGGTTCTCAGGGTATCTGTCCACTGCTCTCACAGACCCCTGAGTAGCTGCTTTGTCATATAATGCCATGGAAGGGTGACAATCTCATACTCTCCAACATTATGAGTGCAGGAGGGGAGCTAATCCTGGGCAGTTCAGGGTGACTCGCATTTTCATACAGAAACCTGTCTAAATCCACTATGAAGTGTGGCTTCTCAAGTTAAAAAGGAATTACTAAAGCTAAGAATGTGAACAGTAAACCTTTATTCCAAATATTCATGCCATTTTTCTATGCAGAAGTAGGAGTATTGCAGTCTTGTTTGAATCTAATCTTCTATCTTTTTTAATCCTTCTTGCTGGATAGTAGAGGATACCTTAAGCAGTCTGTTAAAGCTCAGCTGACTGATTGCATGAGTAATGATTTAACAAACAGGTATTATGTTTTTCCTGTTCTTTCAGAGATACAAAAAGAATTCCCCCAAACTCCACCACGCTGGCTTTTTTAAAACAACACAGCAGTGAAAAATATTGTCAGTAATTTAATTATCTTTGAAGCTGACAGCTTTAGCTGTATTTAAAAATTACCAACTGAGGACTTTACATTAAGCCTGCCAAAAAGGCAACAACAACTAGCAGATGTGCTTTACTTTTCTTGGGCTCATCACCAATGAGGTGCAGCTGCTGCTTTGACTTTGTCTTTTGTGGCTTGCTTTGAAATGTTGTCTTTTTTATCACTGTACACCAGTTTTATTACCTTGTCTTTTTCTAAAACCTAACACTTTTTTTGACAACATCATGCTGATGAACTGCAAGGATACTCTGTGGATTTTGTGGTATGTTAAAATTGTGATAGTGGTGCAGAGAACAGGTTTAGGCAATATAGATGTGTCTACAGGATGCAGCGGAGTGATGCTCATTTTTAATTAATGGGGCACTTCTCAAAGAAAAGATGACAATTGTTTTATAACCAAGGCAGGGATATCAGCTGGAACACACGGAGTGTGTTTGTTCACACTGGAAGAGAAATTAGAGTATTGCATTTGTTTTGTGTAAACTGTGTTCAGGAGTATAAAGAGATGGCAGCACTGGGAAAGTGATTTCTCTGGCAAGATTAGTAAAGTGAACATTCCTCAGCTTGGCATTATTCATTCTTGAATAGAGTAGATTAGACAGGGAATTTTCACTGTTCTACCTCTTAGCACATCTGGTAATTACAACAGCATAAAATACAGAAGTGAATTTTTTTTTCCTGGAACACATAGGAGTGTGAAAACATGCTGGAGGACAACTACTTAAGGAATAAATAAGCTACTGGAGAACTTTTGTAGAAGACTCAAAAGTTCTTTTTTTTCATTCATTGGAATTTTTCTTAAATGCTGTCAAAGATCCATACACAGAACAGCTTCAGACTAAACTAGGTATTTTTATCTGGAAAGAAGAACATTTTGTGGATAATGAAAGCAGCAATTATAATTAGCTGAGATGCTGACATCCAATGGAGTAGAATTGTTATTTCATTTTACATCCTTAGCAAAAATGTACTTACTTGATTCTCAGCCAGAAAATGTTAGTCTCATGCTGAGAATTAAGTGTGAGATTGAACATTGGTCACAGCTTTGAGTTAGAGAGTGGGTGGTAGGAATGAATGAGGGGAGTCCAAGGGAGATTGGAGCAGGGAGGAAGAAGGAAAAAGCTAATACAAATACTCAGAGCTATAAGTGTATTCTTCCTTTCCTCTTCAATACACACTGTCTGACCCTATCTGTGATGTAGGAACAGTGCCAATCCTCTGTTTTCTAGCCCTTCTTCCCACACTGGGAGTTCCTAGTAAGATCCTGAGTATCAGACTGATGCAGGGAAAGAGGTGAGGGAAAAGCAGAATTAGAAGATTGGGATGACAACAGATAATCCATTACCTTACCTCTTTTCCCACCCACTGTACAGTCATTTAGATACAGCTCAGCACTGTGTTTTTGTTACAATGGCATCTTCCACTCACCCTTAGTTACCATTTGCTTCTATTCAATTTGCCATACAGTTCTGCACACACGGGTGATTTATAACCCCAGAGTTTGTAAGACCTCAGGCTTGTCAGCCTCTGGTAAAACAGAGCAGAGCACCAAGGAAACCCTTCATACTCTGTGCCCAAATAAGAGAGAAATGTAATGCCTGCCTTGAGGGACTATAATATTCAATTTGTTTGTTGGTAAGGCTGGGTTCTGAATCACAGAAGCATAGAATCATAGAATAACAGATTGTGTTGGAAGTGACTTAAAGAGTGCTTAGTTCCAACCCCCCTGCCATGGGCAAAGACATCTTCCACTAAACCCCTTTGCTCAGAGCCCTGTGCAACATGGCCTTGAACACTTCCTTGAACGGGGCATGGCAACTTCTCTGGGCAACCTGTTAGAATGCCTCACCATCCTCACAACAAAGAATTTCTTCCTAAAATATAATGTAAATCTCCCCTCTTTCAGTTTAAAGCCATTACCCCTTTTTCTATCATTCCATGCCCTTGTAAAATGTTCCTCTCCAGTTTTCTTCCAGTACTCTTTAGGTACTGGAAGGTGCTCTAAGGTCGCCTCAGAGCTTTCTCTTCTCCAGGTTGAACAACCCCAACTCTCTCAGCCTGTTTTCATAGGAGAGGTACTCTGGCCCTTTGAGCATCTCCATGGCCCTCTTCTGAAATTACTTCAGTAGTCCATGTCCTTCTTATGTTGGGGGCTCCAGAGCTGGACACGTATACTATGGGTGGGGTCTCACAAGAGCAGAGTAGAATACTGTGATAGTGCATTTGACACTGACCCAAGAAATGGCCTATGAAAGATGAAAAAGACAAATTAGATCACACTGTCCTCAGTGTTACTTCCTCTAACCTGACCGCTTCTGTCCTTACTCCAGTCCACGTGACAAAATCTAAATAACACATCTTTCTACTTCTTTCCCTCCAAGTTTAGTCTGAAGTTTTCATAGTTTTGAGAAGTTAATCATGAGATTTAAATTCTCTTTTGTTTTATCAAATAATTGGTCTTCATTAAATATCATTACCTCTTATAAAGACTAAACATAATTATCATGGCAATAATCGGTAACAACAAATTTTAAAGCCAGATTTTGCAAATTCGTGCTCATAAAGTTTTTTATAAACTGTGTGTCAATGTCAATATTCACCTCATTAAGAAACACAGCATGAATATGAGATCTGAATACTGCTGTGTTCAATTTTTATAGTCTGTAATCTAGTGGAAAACAGTTTTAAATACATGGCAGAAGATGCCTTGTTACAACACAGAAGAATTATCTCTAGAATCATGTCACTGAACTTTAAGACTTTTTAGGAGAAGATCAGAAAATGCAGCCGTGGGAGGGGTGGGGTAATGGAGGGTGCAATGACTAACTCCTGCTGCTTTTAGGCAAAGAAACCTCCACAGGCTCTTTCTTCAGCTGTACCTTTTAATGTGTGAACCTGCTGGTAGGATTTCACATTCTGACCCACTTTCTCATAGGTGTTCAACCTAGGACTAGCTGGAACCAATTTTAGATTATCTCATATTGCTTTCTTCAATAGCTCCTAATGACTACCTACCCATAACTCATTACAGTAAGTACTGGGAATTCCTGTTTCATTTCTCCATTCACCTGGTAGAAAATGCAGGCACTTATCAATGGTTCATTCCAGGAGTACAGGAATACAGATAAGTTTCCAGCACTGCAATATTAAATGCTAGTACACTGATAGTGCTCTTTAGATCACCAAAATTTGAATTTGTCTTATTTATAACTTTATTGCGTTAAAGTTTTATTCTATTGTGGATATAATTGATTGTGAAAATCCATCTTTTTCAGTCCTGTTTCATCATGGTAACACTGTTTGGAATAGGGAAGTGTACAAAAGCATCTATCATTTCCTCTCCATTTCTCCTGAAGTCTTATATAAAAGAATTCAGATATAAACTCATGTGAATAGGGCCTGAGAAAGATCTATACAATTTTTCTTAACTAGTGTTTACTATGCACTTGATATAAATTAGCTTGGGGGTAATTTATTCAATATAAAAAGAAAAGCTCCTGAAACGGAATGAAGAAGAAGAAAACAAAAACAAACAAAAAACCAAGGCAAGCATGAGGTGCACCTGGCAGAAATACTTTATAAACCATGAAGCAGAATTTTTTTGAAGTAGCACAACTGCAATGTGGCATATAGTACAGATGGATAACATCACAATATCAGTACACTTTTATAACTAGCCAACAGGTGTCTGGGTTTATTTAACAATCTAGCTAGTATGAACCAGATTTCTATTCATTATTGGAATACGTGGTGGGTACAGTGTTGTTTCAAGGAAGCAGGGGAGCCAAATCTCTGTAAAACATTTGCAGATTTAAGGTATTCCTGCAGATGTTGTTTCATCTTCTAGAAATTTTCAAAAGGGCTAGGCTATTTTCATCTCTTAATAGTATACAATATCCACTCACTCCCTACAGTAATACCCTAAACCTATGATATCTGCATCCCTGAGATAGGATTTCCCCATTTGCGTGTGTAATTTGTGTATTGTTTATGTGTGAAAGAAAACATACTCTGTTTTTTTGTGTTTTTTTTTTGGTTTTTTTTTGCAAACATAATATGGAACTAATTTTTTTTTGCATACAAACCACATTTGGTACTCACACAGACAATCCTGCTCTCCAGGTAAGCCTTTCATGATTATATGTTTCAGTGCTTTTAGACACATAAACAGCTGTTTTCTGTGCCAGGATGACTAACTGCTGAGGCTTTACACACATCTTGAGCAACCCTATTAGTCCCTGTTGGGACTTGAACATGATGGAGATGAAAAAACTCAGGACACCTGCCACTGTTTATGTAAACACTTAAAAATGTTATTCATAGAAATGAGGGCTACACGTAGAGTAAAGAGATGTGCAGGAGTAGGTGTGGTTGTGCCAACTGGCCAGCAGCAGTCTGCAATGAATGATTGTTAACATAGAGCCTGTTATGGCTTTGTCTCAGGCCAAAGATCACTCTCACAAGCAAGGCCTAATTTAGGTAAGCATTGGCCAGGCATGGCTCCAGTAGAACATACAGAGGAGCTACTCTATTTTGAGAAGGGAGAAAAGAGAATTTAATAGTTTGTGTGCAACTTGTGGCCAGAAATCTGGCTGAGTGTACAGATGGAGCCAAAAGTCTCAGACATCTAAACTCATTTATGTTGGGTGCCCAAATGGACAAAGGAGTGCCTCAGCTCTCCTCTAGCTCTGATCATAAGTGAAAAATTAGGGAGAAAAATTGCTGATAACTACTAACCTCATGGACATGCAGTCATATGGAAAAGGACAGAAGATGAAAACAGACACACTTAGACATGATGTAAGGATGTTTAGAACCTCTGGAGCAATTAATAGAATTAATAGAAATGGTAGACTTTTCACTTCCTAGTGTTTCTAGATTAAGACATTTATGAAAAATCTGTGTTAGTCACAAACAAAATAGGAGGCTGAGAACAAAAATAACTGTTTGAAAATGAAGAATTTGTGGTGCATAGGGTCTAAGACTACAGGTCTGAAGAGTGCTTTGATTGAATCTTATAAATACAGTAGTGAAAAAAACCACCGTTATTATTCTTAATTTACCCATGGGAAAAAGAAGCTGTATTAAAGTTATATTTCTGACATGAAACAGATCAACAGCAGAGTTTAAAGCAATGTGAAGGGGTCTCTGAAGTCTAGTAGCAGGTGTCCTGTTCCAAAATTCATTGTCTGTCCTACTTGAAAAGAGTTGTAGGGCATAAGCAACTTATGAGTTAAAGGCATTTTGATTTATTCCAATAAAAAAGAGATTTTTTTTTTCTCACACACATCCTGAAGATTATAGACTGTGTTATTCCCTTTAGCAGTGCACAGGTTCATGAATGATTAATGATGGTTTAGGTCAAAAATCATTGAGTAGTGGTATATTGCAATTTTTACAGTGTGATCTGCTACCAGCAAATGTATCTTTTGGTGTTTTATTTGTTGGATATACTGTTCTGTGAACTGGATAATCCTTCCAATTTTCCCCCTTTCTAGAAATTACCAGTTAGGTGGGAGTCAGAGCAAAATTTCACTGTATAAAACGGATATTGTTGTTAAGCGTCTTGTTCCTTCTTTGTATGCTTGGTAGGTGAAGAGTGGGGGGAAAGGATTTAGCTCTCATTTTCTGGTATTTTTCTTCTAGTAGAAAGGTATAATTTGCATAGTTTATCACTGCAGATTTTTCAGCTTCTTTATTAATGTCCTTTTTAAGGCAGCTAGCAATGCTCATTTAAATAGCTTTGTTCGGAAACCCTTTCCATGTCTGAGTTTTAACAACTGAAAGAAAAGGATGAGTCACCATGAGCTTCAGTACACGAGTGATCCTGCAGCAGAGATGACAGGAATAATACAGGGGCTAAGAAAAATTGTTAGGTTTGTTTGTTTGTTTGTTTGTTTTCTGAGACTATAAGCCCTGCCTGTGAGTGTAAGAAGATAAGAAATCATGGAATCAAGAGAAGAATAGCAGGTTGGAAGAGGCCTCAAGGATCACCTGGTCCAAACTTTCCTAGCAAAAATACTGAATAGGCAAGATGGCCCAGCACCCTACCTAGCTGAATATTTAAAGTGTCCTATGTTGGGAAATCTACCCCTTCCTTGTGGAGATTATTCCAATGGCTGATTGTTTGCACTGTGAAAAAATTTCGTCTTGTGTTCAATCAGATTCTTATCCCTAATCTTTTCCATATGACTTCTTGCAAAAAGGGAGTCTCCATCTTCTTTGTAGCCACTGGAACATGGTGGTAAGTCTCCCTTAAGTCTGCTTTTCTCAAGGCTGAACAAACCCAGTTCTCTCATCCTTTCCCCATGGCTGGCTTCCCAGTCCTCTGAACATCTCTGTGACTGTTCCAGGTGTGGCCTACCAAGTGCTGACTAGATTGGGATAATGACTTCTTTTATCTGTGCTTGTAATTCCCTTGTTGACCAGCATCCTGTTGGTTTTCTTTTTCACAGCAGCACAAACGTTCACTCCTGTTGAGTTTCTTGTCCATCAGGACCCCCACATCCATTTCCACAGAGCTTCTCCCCAGCCAGGTAGATCCCTGCCCTGGATTGTGTTCTTCTAGGCACAGGACCTTACATTTGTTTTGTTGATCTTTGTAAGGTTCTTGTCTGTCCCCTCTTCCAGCCTGTCCAGATCATTCTGCCCTCCCTTCCTCAGTGTCCACTTCTCTACTTAGTTTGCTATCATCAGTAAACATAATCAGAGCACACTTGATCGCACCATGCATATCACTTATGAAGATATTAAACATTTTTGGGTCCAATATCAATCCCTGGGGGACCCCGCTTGTGATAGTTTGCCAGTCTGAGAAGGAGATACTTGCCACCTGTCATCCAGTTCCCCCCGGACTGCACAGATCACTTGTCAAGACTGTGATGTATCAGTTTCTCTAGGAGTAGCCTGTGGGACACTGTATGAAAAGCCTTGGAGAAAAACAGGTAGACAATGTCCACTGCTCACCCCACTTCAACTGAGCAAGTTACTTTGCTGTGGAAGGTGATGAGGTTTGTCATGAATGATTTGGCCTTGGTGAACCCTTGCTGGCTTTTCCCAGTCATGTGCTTCATTTGAATTGGGATAGCCCCCAGCAGGATTTGTTCCATAACTTTTCCAGGGACTGAAGTAAGATGATGGGGCCTATAATTTCCCAGATCCTTTTTTAAGCCCCTCTTGTAGATGGGGGTGACATTCATATAATCAGAATAGTCTGGGTTGGAAGGGACTTTAAAAGACATCTAAGTCCAACATCTCTGGATAGGCAGGGACACTGTCCTCTAAAATGGATTGCTCAGGGCCCCATCCAGCCTGGCCTTGAACACTGCCAGGAATGGAGCATTCACAACTTCCCTGGGCAACCTGTGCTGGTACCTCATCACTCTCACTGTAAAGAATATTTTTTGCTAATATCCAATCTAAACCAGCCCTTTTTCAGTTTGAAGTCATTACCCCTTGTCCTATCACTAAAACCCCTTGAAAAAAGTCCCTCTCCAGTTCTCTTGTAGGCCTCCTTTATATACTGGAAGGTGCTATAAGGTCACCCCAAAGTCTTTTTCTTCAGGTTGAAAAATCCCAACTGTCTTCATATGAGAGATGCTCAGTCCCACTGAGCATCATCACTGAGATCTCCGTGATCCTCTGAACTTGTTCCACAAGGTCCATGTTCTTATGCTGAGGTCTTCTCCCAGTCCTCTGGGATGTCTTCCAATCTTCATAGCTACTCAAAGGTTATGGAGGAAGGCTTGCAACAAAATCAGTCAGCTCTCTCAACACCATTGGATGGACATTGTCAGGGAGCATCCAGGGGGTCAAACTTCTGTAATCATTCACATACTGACTCTTCCTTCACTGATGGTGGGTCTGTGTTTGCATCAACATGGATTTTTCTTCCTGAGGCCTGGGGTCCAAGAGTGCTGGGAAAGACAGAGATGAATAAAGTGCTAAGAAACTCTGCTTTTCAAGTGTTTTTGAATAATTTACCTCTCCTTCTGTTTCTGCTTGTTATTTATATATCTGAAGAAGTCTTACTGATAGTTTTTGGCAACTTTGGCCAATATCAATTTGAGCTGAGCTCTTGCTTTTCTAATTACATCTTTGCACACACTGGCAATGCCCTCATAACTCTCCATGGGTATTCTTCCACTTTTCCATCTGTCTTGCTTCTCTTTTTTGTTTTGAACAGCCTCAGTGCTTAGCAGCTCATAGGTGAGACAAGGGGGTCTCTTGCTCCACCTACTTCCTTTTCCTTTAAAGGGGATGAACTGTTTTTGTGTTTCCAGAAGAGTGTTTTTCAAAAACTCCCGGCACTCATTAGCTGCTTTTTTAGCTCTGTGAAGGCTTCCCATGGAATCCATCCCAACTGAGCTCCAACTGAGCTGAAGTTTGCTCTTCTAAAATGAAGTTCTAACAATAAGACAAACAATGTATCTCAATTTTCAGCAAAACAGGTTGTTTTACCTGTATTTTTTTAAAAGTGTTAGCTGTAGACTACCACAGCTGTTCTTAATTTTAAATAACGGTGACTTGAATAAAGATAGAGGGCAATTCAGATGGAATGAAATGAGAGCATCTTCAAAGTAATGACCTTCTTTGATTAGATTAGACAAAATATATTGCACTGATTTTTGAACTATACTGCTCATGGGTAACATGAGGTGAACACTACATCTGCTCCAGCTCATGTAACTGTGCGTGCTGCTGCGCTTTCATTTTTGCAGATGGAAGAGTCGAGAGGGCAGAAGGGGAGTTTAGGAATGTCAACACAGCAAAGTCTGGTGTGAGAAGGATGTGAAAAAATGTACTCATTGCAAATTAAAATGATAACATTGGCCAAGTTCAGGGTGTCATTAATGACTGAAGTACAGCAGAAGTTAATTATAATATTAAACTGAATTTTTATGAAATAAGTGATTTATGAACTAGAGAAATAGATTAAATAATGTTTATACAAGGCATGTATGGCGCATCTTGACAAGAAATTAATTACTGTTTTAAACTTACTACTTTTACTTTGTTCTTTATCTTCATAGCTCCATTACAACCCAGTTGAAAACTACCTGGGATTACAAAGAAAAATAGAACAAAACAACCCCCCCCCAAAAAAAAACCCCAAACAACAACCAAAAAACTAACCCCCACTTAATAAATATGAAACAATTTTCTTGTGTTTAATAGCCAAAAACAGTACTAAATGAAATCCTCCCAAAAAAAAAACACATGGCTCAAAATGAGAGATTGCCATGAAGAGTTCTTTTTGAACCTAGGAGTTCTCTTAGTGCTAAGCCATTGGAGAAACATTTTTGTAAGTGATGTATACTTGAAATTTATGCATTTAAGCACACAGGATGTAGAAAAGTCAGGACTTAATGAATCAAGTCCTTGAATTCATTATTTCTTTCCACTCTTCATAAAGTGGAAACACATTCTTAGACACTCATTTTCTTTTGAGCATACCCATTTCTTCAGTGGAAATCTGGTTTAAGAAACCTAATCATAGACCTTGCAACCTTGTAGCTGAGATGCAATTTCTTTAGTGAAAAGCATGACCTAGAAATGCTAAAACACAAGGAGTACTTTCCCAGGAAGAAGTGTGAGCAATAAATTCAAACCTGTTTAGACTAAGGATACTCTGAAATTACAGTTCTTACATTCCTGGCAAATACTGTAAACAATAGAATACTGTAGAATAGTAAGACTGCATTTCCTGCTTCTCATCTTTCTTCTACTACATTCAACCTCACTCTACTAGATGCTAACTCTAAGAAAAGCATCATACATGCTGGATGCAAAGCCTAGGTGGAGGATGCCTGATATTTCCTCCTGATTTCTTATGCATTTAATGAAGAGTGGCAGAATTAAATTTATATTTCTCGTTATTTTTTACTTAGCTTTGTCTTATCTTTAAAATAAAATATTAAATTGACATGCAAAATGTAAACTGATCTACTCTACTAGAAAGTTTAAGAAAAGTTTGTATTTTATATAACTGGATTCATCTCTTCTCAGGACAGGGCTTTCTCTTGTTCGAATCTTCAGTATTGTGCCTTTTTTTAATAGCTTGGGAGTGTCTGTGTGATTTTCTTGAGGAAATGAGTTAGATACAACGGCTGGGTTTCATCACACCTCATTTCTGATGTGCAGCATGTAAACTTCCATGGCTGAACTAATCACCTTAAATCCACTTTATGATGAGTGGAAAGAAATAATAAATTCAAGGACTTGATTCATTAGGTCCGCTTTGCATATCCACTTCAGAAAACACTGGATTGTACCTAAATTTGCCCATTTTTCTTCATTGACTTCAAATCTTTAGTGGCCATCTGTCATCATCTGTACTGCATGTAGACATGAATATTTAAATAAATGAATTCTTTCCAATTTACCTTTGAAGTCATGCTGCACTTGGACAAGTGTCTAACGTTGCATTCCTAAACAATGCACATTTTTTCGTTCTCTTTGCACTAAAATTTTAATGCACATAAATCTTAAATAAATTGGATGTTTAAAGTTCAGCAAATGAAATACTTTGCTTATTTAACTATTTAAAGAAGGTCAGATTACTCTGTACTCTAACAGGATAGTCAGGGATGTGGGATCTGGCCTCATCATTCAATTTGAAATGGACATCAGGAGGTCATCTAATCCAACCTTCTGTTCATACACTTCAACTCTGATTTCAGACCGAGATAGTCAGATGTTTATTCAGTCAGGTCTTCAAGACCTTTGCAGACTCCTTGGATGCTCTGTTCCCCTGTTTGACTATCCTCATGGGGAAAAGCTTTCTTCTTATCTCCAGATGGATTCTCTCCTGAATCAGTTTACGATGTTATGACTCACCCTTCCACCATACACAGCTATGAATGTCATGGCTCTGTCTTCTTGATGACCCCCTCACAGATGTTGTGAAGCTGCTGTTAGGTGCCCGAAAAGCCATCTTTTCTCCAGACTGAACAAGCCCCATTTCCTCAGCCCCTCTCAAGGGGCAGTGCTCCAGACCCGCAAACACCCAGGGATCACTGACCTGTTCATACAGCCCATTATATTGGGATGAATCATGTTTACTCTGTTGTCCATCTCAAAGACGGGGAGCAGAGGTGCTCCCTACTCAGTCCATTGCCAGACTTTATCATTATAAGAGTTTCTTCCACCCCAGGTGCAGGACTTTGTCTGAACCTTTGGTGAATTTCATAAGCCCATTCCTCTACCCTATCTAGGTCTCTATGAAAGGCACATTGAATGCCTAACCTTCAAGATACTATATTTTTGTATATTATATTATCATAGTTTAAACTGATATATATATAAGTTCCGCTCTTACAAGAAAGGAAGTTAGGAAGGCAGCAAGACAGTCTAGACCTCAAATCTGAGAAAAATACTCTTTCAAGTTATTGAAAATTTCAGTTTCTGATTACTAACTTTTCAAAAACATTTAATAAAATACCTTACAAGCATCTAGTAGAGATTCCTGGCATCACCTTTAGAAAAAGACTTGGTGGCTAATGGAAATGTCATGGTGGTTAAAAATCTCATATGAAACATCAAAATTCAGGTTTAAATTCCAAGACTGAGGACAGATTAAAACTATGGACTGTAACATGGTGTTTGAATATTTGTGCCTGCTTAGACAACAAAACAATTAAGCTGTAGGTGCACAAGGTTCCAGATAGTCTAGATATTCTAGGCCGTGCAGATTTCCATACTCATTGAAGAAGACTGTTGATGTCAACATCATCTCTGATGTCTCTTCTAAATAGCTATATTATCAGTTGTACAAAGTAGGTGTTCAGAAAGACGTCTGCTAATCCTAGTGTGAAAACTCTAAGTACTATCTGTTCTGAAATCTATCTTTTTATTTCTTAGCTGTTTTCTCTTAGGAAAAAATCTTTCAACATATGCAGAACAAAAACCTATTTCATGATATGTTTTGGGGATTTTTTAATGAAACAGATTTTCTGCTTCATAGCCAGGTCTACCTCTAAATATTGCTACATAGCTTCCATTAGTTTAGCTCTGCAAATTCTTCTGTTTCCCAGATTGCCTGCCAAAATTGTATGGTGTATATAACACAGAACTGAAAAATAATTGATATAATATGACTGACATAATTTTAGCTGATTTTGCAAATCAGCACTAATTGATTTACTCTGATTACTTCTAGTAAAATAGATGAAATGGATTAATTTCTTTTTCCTTAACAAGTAATTTCCCTGAAGAGACCATCTGGGACTGAGAAAACAATTTAACATATATAAAGGAATGTTCAAGATGACTCTATTATTTATTTCTCCTCCATTGGGATAATGAACTGTTTCCTATGTAAATGTAAGATGCTGAACCTACTTTTGAAAATGTCTGAATCTTTGCCTTTCCTTTGGATGTAGTTCTTTGGTGATTTGCTTCACTGACTTCTTGCAATGCAAGGCAGATAGTGATCTGAACTCTGGTGCAAAGGCACATAGAATTCCTGCCAAAGCTTAATAAAACATTGCTCTCTGATAGTTCATATCTACCTGATAGATAGATAGATTTGCAAGCTACTGGACTTGAGGGAGAAGGAGAAGGTCTGAGGGAAATATGCATGAGAGGTGAAATTCAGTACCAATCACAAGTCTTCCCATGCAGACTGAGGAACTCCGCATAGAAATATAGCAGCATCCACTTTTTATCCAGCAAAATGTAGAGCTACTCATACTGACAAGCCCATGAGTTTGAGATAACCTATCAGAAAAGGTTTCACAAATACCCTCAGAGAAGTATTTGGAGATTACAATTGTGATTTGAATTTACAAAATAGTCAATAGCTGCAAAAAGCTTCAAATAGTTGGAAAGCTAAATCACCTAAAATAGAAACTCAGCTTTTAAATTACTGGAGGTGCCGAAGCAAACCATAGCCATAGCTCTTTTCTACCCATATAAACATGTGCTGAGCCAGGAATAACACAGCTTGTGGCCAGCTTAAACATATGGGTGCACTTACAAATGTTCTCGCTAGCCATGTAGTTACCGCCAAACCAAATGTGAAGTGACTGAGCTTTGCCTGAGCTGCCCTCAGAAGGCATAGCCCATTCCTCATGAAAATCCATGAAATGACATGAAGGTGCTCATGTTAGAGAGAGACAAGTCAGTCTAGTAGTGTTCCCTTTCCTGAGAACGCTGCTGCTTTTCCAGTAATTCAAAAAACCGCTTCAAGTTTTCAAAGCAGTGTAGACAAAACTGAATTTTGCCACCTCAAGGATAAATAGGTAAAAAGAAGAGGCTGAAGAGGGCTAAAACATGCTGTGAGAGGTGCAAGGAAAAAAGTCTTACAGATTCAGGTTGTTCTGACAGTACCTGTTGCTAGGTGAAAATACTCTGATTATCAGAGGACTTTCTGATTTACCAGATTTTCTGATTTCATCCTCAGCTATTGTAAGGTATTGGTGAGTGATGGATATCAGCTGATTTGTCTCTAGGTGTTTGGTTGTTTACACGAGTATTGCTTAGTACCATTCTGATTCCCAGTATGATTGCATTATCTGATAGGATCTAAAGCTTTGTTCACTGACATTGAGTTTTGCATGTCTGAAGGACAGAATAGATTAGAGGTCACTGTGTGATTGGTACAGTTTTGTCTTTCGCTACAAAATTTCACACTTTGTCATGCTCCTTTTTAATTGCAATTAGATATAAATTTTAGAGGAAAGTATTTGTTTAATTGCAGCTTTTTAAACTTTCCTAGGATTCCTTTTTTTCGTGGTGGTTTGTTTTTGGTTTTGTTTTTTTTTTTCCAGGGTACAACCAGAGGAATGGCACTGCCATGATGACCCTGACTTTACACCATATTCATCATGACACACTGTGTTAGCTTGCATAGTACAATTAATGTAACATGGCCTTATGCCATACTGAAAATCATAGAAATCCCTTTTCCTCCCTTCATACCAGGAATAACTGTCAAAAATAATTTTTTATTGTGTCAACTACTCAAACACTTGTATCCACAATGGTATGTTTCATAAAAAGCCTTATCTTCAAATAGCCTGGCAGTTAACACCTGGACTATTTTCTCTTACCTTTAGATGCTCACAGTGTTTTCCCAGATGGTTGTATTTTATTTACCTCATTAAGTTGCAACATTCAGCGCCAGTAACAAACTCCCCTGATCATTTAATCAATCTATATCATGTATTAGATTTATATACTGTATTTTCATATTTTTCTGGCCAGTCCAGAAGATTTGGCAGATCATGATTTCAAGATGCTTGTCCAGATCAAGATGATGTTTAAAAGCAAATGTCTTTTTTAGTATCCATATTAATGGCTTTGCTTTAGTATGTGAGAAATTGTTGTTGACAACTCTGTGAGATCCTGTGTGGATAAGCAGAGCAAGGCATGGACTCAGGAGCCATCCTTCAGGTCTTCAAGAAGAATTTGAATCAAGCATGACTAAAGCTGGGGAGAAAAAAAGCCTGCCACTTTTAATTCAAATCTTTCAGTGGGAGAGGGTAAGGTTTTGGGTTTTTCAGGTTTTTTTTTTGTTTGTTTGTATTTTCAGATAATCATATAAATTATTAAAGTCAATGAACCTTTGGTGTTCCCTGAACATCTGTTTTGGCTGAGCTCAAGCAAACTGCTCACATGAACATTAGCCAACTGATTATTACCTGACTTCTATTCTACAAAGACTTTCTTTTCCGCTAGCTGACGATACTTCAAGAATTTGTTATAAATATTTGTCTTTCATCACCCCACTGCAATAATATTTCTATTTTGGGACCCAGTGTAATTCCCATTAGAGGAGAAGTGGAGTAATATCCTTATGGCAACCTTTTGTTCTGGAGTACATGAGCTTATGTCTGTCACTCTTCGATTCTTTCATTGCTAAGATGGTCCTGGGGAGTTTACCTTAGTGTTGCTATGTAGCTTGTGGCTTATTCAGGAACTGCTCCTTCCAGAGTATAAGAAATTTATTCCTTCACTGTATTAGTGAACTAGTTTGGAAAACTGAAGATCATATTTTGTTAATTTTCAAACTAGAAGAGAAAACAAATCAGTTTTTCTTAATTAACATAATAAAAACTGATGCCAGCAAGTTCATCCTTGTTACAAAGAAAGGTGAAGGGATTTCATCATGTTGCCCAACTTCGGAAACATTGTCTTATTTGCTTTAGTTAGAAAAAGAGTCTGTCCAGTCTGTCTGGACAGTCAGAGGAGAAAGATGGATTCCTTCTTAAGTATGATATCTTGTAAATTATTACTTTCCATGCTTATGATCAGTCTTTGGATGAACCCTTCATTCTTTTCCCCTTGACTCTGCTCATGACCCCATAGAAAAAAAAAGGAAAGAAAAATTATAAGAAAGACTGAAGGCAGCCTGATCCTTCCCCAGTATAGTCTCCAGCTCCTACCAGTAGTGGTAGTTGATGAAGTGGATTTTTAATCTGGCCCACTAATACACTCTGAAATAGTTATATGCATGGGTTGAGCTTTCCTTTTTTTTTTTTTTTAATTAGTTTTTTAGTATTGGTCTGTGCTTTAAGAAATATTGTATACAGGGTTCAGGATGCAGGTGCACTGTGTAGTGGCAATATCAAGTTTTTTGTTTTGCTTGCAATTTCTTAACTTTCTTTCCTTTTTGATTTCCATTAAGCAGGCATTTCCTTAAGAAATATCTAAAAAGACTCCAAAAATCTGTCCTCTAAGTAATAATAGCTCATTTGGAACCTATCATTTTATACAGTTTTCCTCAACCTTATTACTTTGCGTTTGTCAACACTGAATTTTTTATATCTTTTACTACCCATTCACTTCTGTAACTCTGTAATCAGCATTAGCATTGACTTTCTTGAATAGCTGGGTATCATCAGCAAACTCTATCACCTCGCTGCTCATGTCTGTAACTGAATTATTTTTATTATTTTTATTACTTTTACTTTTATTGATACAATGAACCCATGTTCTAAATCCAGTAACCTTCTTCTTTTATGATCATTGCAGTTTTGTTTGTTTTGTTTTCTTGAACTTATTTTCTTATAGTAAAGAGTTACTAATCTGTAAATGAAACTTGTTCCTTACCAAGATAATTCATTTTTGTAAGGATTTTTTTTACGAGAATGTTGTGAAAAACTTGTAAAAGCCTTATGTATGCAAGTCTGAATGGATCACTCATGTTCATGTGCTATTTCACTTCATCACAGAAACCTAAGAGCTCTGTGAGGCACAGCTTTCCTCTGCAAGAAAACAATTTAATTATTGATATTGAATTTTCTTTGTCATATTTATACATATATATCTTCCTCTTTGTTCAACTGTCTATCCCTGCATCAGTCCACAAACCTTTTCTTAAAGTTCATTTGCTTATTCTATTACCAAATTTAGCAAGTAGCAGTTACCTGTCGTCATTAGTGTTTTATGTGTCTAAATATGAAGTATTTAATCACAATTAAGTTAATTTAGAACTCTTGAGTGATTCCATGTGGTCCTTGAAATTTGTTTCTCTTCAATTTATTAATTGATTCTGAATCCAGCTCTACACTCATTTCTGCTCAAATATAAACAAACTCCAATCTGTCCAATTCCCTTAGCTATTTGTAGTGAATACTGATCTAAAAATATCTCTATATTTGATTTTACAAAAAGGTTTAGTGAATGTTCTTTCTATTCTTGATCTCTTATCAATACTCTATATCAGGCTACAGACTGTATATCAGGCTTCATATTTTGGAGAAACCTCTTGTAATGAAGTTCTAATTCATGGACAGGGTCCATGAGGCACAAAACATTTGTGCCTCTAACTTATTATGATTTCGCATTTAATTTTCCAAATTGTACTTAAAAAAAAAAAAAAAGAACAAGACAAAGTGTAATTTATGTACTTATCTTCAGTACCCTACACTGGGCTGAATAACTGTCATCTGTAAAGTAATTAGAAGACAGCAGTAGTAGCAGCAGATTCAAGTTCTTTGGATCAGCCCAGTAGAAGTAACTCTCTGATTGCTTAGGGTAATCAAGGCTATTCACTGGTGTTATAAACACTAAATGTAAGATTCAGCTACAGCTGTATATGTTATTAATTTGGTCAAAAGTACAGTTTCTGCATATTTCTGCACAATAAAAAGACACAAAAAATAAAGTTGTTGCTGCACTCAGACTCATCTAGTGGAAGCAGGAAGCAAACATTTTGAAATCTTTCAGTGATGTCTCATAACCTGGATTTGAGGCCTTGGTGATCATAGCCTTGATCTATGAAATAAATATTGACAATGTCAAGTCAAATATTTCAGACTGTGGAATTTATTTAGATCTTTGTTCAATAAGGTAAGGAAAAGTAACTTGAAGAAAAATAGCTAAGGTAAAGACAAACCTGTAGTAACTGAGCAGTCATAAGTCAAAATGAAAAGGGTGTACTCCAAATTTAATATCACTGCATGCATGAATTATAATGCATTTATAATGAAATATATGTACTTTCATGTGTACATAGAAGGGAAAAATGGATTTCAAAAAGCTCTTTATAGTGCCGAGTTTCTTCTTATTTAAGCTAGGAAATTTCAACACTATCCAGTTCCTGAATGTTACTAAATTTTTTTTATTTAACTCCAAACCCAAGAACATTTATTATCCCTTCTCTCATCAGCAACTCATTCTTTGAAAGGTCTTAAATAATTCTGGTTTAAGTTTAAGCAGGAATTTAAAAGTAAGAGCATAATTTTGCCCATGGATGGCTAGCATGTCTCAGCAAATAAGGATGGGGCTGCTATCATCGTGCTGTGATCAACATTTCTGATGTTTACTCAGGCAATATAATTGTGATTTATTGTCTTGTTATTTCTGTCATGTCATCTCTTGAAAATGAAAATAAAGTAAGTGTCTGGTGCCAGAAGTTGGCAGTGAATGACCATAAACAGAGCATTTCAATGCTCCTCAAAAAACTAATTTTAACACAAAACCAAACCTGTAACTGTACAGAATACAAACATGGCATTTTTCCAGACACCTACAACCTACAGATTGAAGAGTGGCAGCTGTTAAACAAACAAATAGCAAATATGTGAAGTGTCATTTATCCCTAATTGGAAGGCATTCTCAGAACAATGATTCATTAGCAACAAGCTACAACTGAACGTTAAACAAAAAAGAAAGAAAGGAAGTGAGGAGGGTAGAGGCAGAGAAGGAGAGAGGAAGAGAAAAAGAAGACAATGAGGGAGAATAAGAGAGAGAACAATTTACTGCTTTCTAAGAGCAATATTTAACTGCATCAAAGGATAGACATGGGGATATTGTCTCCATGATTTTTTTTTCTTTAGGGAAAAAAAAAAATCTCCTTTTAAGTGTTATTTTCCTCATTTGCAGCTGCCCTTTTGGGTTTCTCTGTGCATTGTCTTGCTCCCCTTCTTTGTGTCACGACTTGTAATCCTCCATTCAAGGACTGTCACAGACTGATGTTGGTCAGGTATACAGCAACCTTCTGCTTCTTGTCTGAAATAAGACTGTAAATTCCTCAGGATGCTTCCTCATGCTTCTTATTTTGTGTCAGCACAGAATGGCCCTGGGCCATTTGTGAATATGAGTGATATCGAGGCAATGAATGGTAATAAAGGTTCCAAGTAGTTAAAGTTAGGGAAGGGATAAATCACCCTCTTCTTGAAGACTTCTCTCCACAGCTTGATGGTTAAGGCTGTAGAAATAGATTAATTCACACTTGCTGGAACAGTCTCCTGACCCA
This sequence comes from Empidonax traillii, assembly GCF_003031625.1. Lineage (NCBI taxonomy): Eukaryota > Metazoa > Chordata > Aves > Passeriformes > Tyrannidae > Empidonax > Empidonax traillii. The sequence continues at coordinate 218,185 of NW_020955421.1, read as the reverse complement.
GCTGACAATAGAGGTGTTGTGGATCAAGTGCATGATGACTCAGGCTTACAGGATCTGCTGTTCTTCAGAGCAGTGTCTACATAAAACATGTATTGTATTTGCAGTAGTTCATACTTTTATTCTCTCTCAAGAAAAACAAGATACTTTCCTGTTCTTGCTCTCTATTAATAAATAGTGTCCAAAAGACTTCTAAAAATAGACCCATTGGGAAGACTCCCAATGCAAATTGCAGTTTTCAGAGTAAAGAAAAAAACTAAATCAGAGGCTTCCTCTCATCTTTGTATATTCTTTTATGTGCATTTATTTATTTATGTCCACTTCCAACAAAAAGTTAAGAGAAACATTGAAATCATAGCATACAATTCATTAAGATAGATCCCAAGGGTCTTAGAAAAACAGTGATCCTTTACTGTGCCATCTCTGATTCACTGTTAGAAGCAAAAACTAAAGGCAAGGCCAAAAAATATGTTTCGAGTAACACCTTACTCTATGGCTAGTTTAATTAAAGTCAGTATGCCTACTGATGGATATGACTTAGCCTTCCATCAGAGAGGGTAAAGTTATCATCCTAAGAAAGAGGATTATAATTTTTCAATTTGGAGCTGTGAAATCTTTAAAACTTCTACTTGGGTTCTTTTTCTCTTTCCCAAAACAGGGTGTGTAGAGTCTCATTTGGGCAGAAAATTACCACAGAGCACATTAGCACAGGGAGCTTTATTCTTCTATATCATCAATGAACTCTGTTTTACCTTCTATGTTTTGTGTTTGCAAGCTTTGTGTGACAGCTGAACTCCTGGTTAATACAATAGGGACTGAGCCAGGAACCTCTAGAGCTAAGAACATTAAATGCACCAGCTTGAGCTAAAAAGGTAACCCTCTGTAGCTGGGGGCTGTAAAACTCATATTGTCTGTGAATAACTCACTAGTATGCTGTGGTTGGTCTGACTGCTCAGGTCTAATTTACTTTGAGTAATTTCAAACTAAACTTCGTTTTCACATATTTACACTCAAATACCTTATTCCTTTTCACTTTGGACCTTCATAAATGGCAGACACACCTAAATAATTTTCTAATGACATGAGGCACCGTTTTAACTTTAGCAATGTAAAATAAAATGACTAACTGAAAATAGTCATCTAGGCTACCTTTACAGACAATGGAGAAAAGCAAGGAAAACTGTTCATCTCACTATTTTATTTTCCTGTTCTAGTGAGATGGAAAAATTCTGAGACATCAGTCCCTCCTTTGGATGACAGTCCTTCCCACCTGCAATGAGTATCAGGTTCTGAAATATGGATGTTCAGTGCTGTTTGAGATACCATTTCCATTTGGCTCCCAGCCATCACTCCAGAATAGAGTGGATTTTTTAATAACATTTTTGTTATGTCTACCAAATCTGAGCTGATGCCTCAGACACCCTACAACATCTGAATTAGCAGTGCACAACTATGATTAGGTACCTGAATTATTCCCCTGACTATAGGCAATGAAGAGGGGTAAGGGAATTAGCTACACTTTAAATCCTAATTTCAGTGACATCAGTAGGAAAACTGAATTAATTTTAGTTGTGCAGGTGCAGACCATTACCTCCCATGAGCCTCAGGTTAACAAAAAATACACCTGAGCAAACAGTTTAGGCAGATAGCAGAGAGTTTTTGCAAATAATTTTCATCTCCTTTGCTGGAAAACCGTAAGCATCAGTGATAGTTTTACATGATTATTTTTCAGCGGAAAAAAGGATTCCTGAGTAAGTTTACCAGCTGGGCTTGAGCTTTATTTGTGTTAAATAACCAAAAACAAGAACAAGAAAGAAAGACAAAACAGTTGACTCAGAAGATGAGTGAGTAATGAATTGTGCAATTTTTACATTTCAAGTTTCACTGCTAGGAATATCTTTATTTTTAATCAACAGAACAAAATCTCATAGTTTTAAAAAGAAGTGTACATGATTGCATTATACAGTCATACAATCTACATCTCTGCAGTTTTATTATGGAAAGTTGTTTGCTTTTTCTATTAAGAAACTGTAAAGAGCCTGAATCAAATGAAATGAATAGGAGTCTGAAAGGCAGTGGAGAGACTTAAATCTCAGAGCTGTTCGCCACTTTGAAGTTTGTCTCTTTCAGAACAGATCATGGATCATCATAGATTTTTGTTTAAAATTTTTTTGCATTTGCCAAAATAATTCAGAGGTTAATAAAAAGATTTATGAAAACATTTTAACTTTTTACAGTGATGGTGGTTTTATGACAACTTTAGAACATGATGATAAACCCTTCTGAGACTAAAGACTGACTGAAGCAGCATCTTAGATAGGTGACAAGAATGGAGCAAGAGACTGATTTACACACTTCTAGGGGCAAATGAAAACTATAAATGAATGGAATTCCTTTGAAGAATCATTGTGTAAATACTAATCAGGTATAATCATAAACAACAGTTTTCTAAAGTTTTGATAGATCTATTTTGCCCCTCCATAAAAAAAGAAAAGACAGAGAGTGGTTTAGACCTAAGTTCTACTGGTTTCAGAAAAAAAAAAGAAACCAGTCTTCTATGTAGATTATTATGCCATTTCATTGAAAAACAGAATCGGTATGTTCCAAAATTACAAAGGCTAAAAACACCCACCAGATTCATACAGAAAAACAACACATTTGCAGAAGAGCCTTAGAGCTTTCAAGCATTTAATTTAAACACTGAATGTGTCTGTTGCTTTGGCTGTCACTAGAATCTGTTGTTTTTATTATGATACTTTCCATATTCAAACTGTTTTAAAATATTGGATATTCATCTTTTCCCTTCCACTGAATTTTTATGGTTTTTGTTATATAAGTTACACAGAGAGGATTCTTTCTGAACAAGCAGTAATGATATTAAATCTTCACAAGCACACAGAAAAAAACCCAGGACATCAATAAAAAGCACCTGAAGGGGAAAGAGTTTTGACAATAAACAAATTTTTAAAATGAAAACAAACCCAGCAGTCTCCAGTCAGACACTAACATTAATTCCTTATCGTATACATAACTCACCATATAATATTTAGGCTCTTAAATCCTGCATACATAATTCAAGTCTGGAAGAAAAACATTAGGATGTCATTTCCTTCCAGGCTACTCAAGCTGTTTCAAATTCTTGGAGGGTTTAAACAGAGACATATATGTTGAATTATTGTCATGTGATAAACAGAGATCCTATTTGTGACTGAGATGAAGACTCAGGTCTCTAAAAGTCAGGGATCTCTCCACACTCAGAGCCACTGGTGGTGGCCAATGTAAGCTGCTTCCTGCAGGTCTAGATGCTTGTGGGTCTCACCCATCAGTCTGCCTTCTCACAGCAACTGGGAGGGATGATGAAGAAAATAGTAACAATATCATGGCTATTGTTATCTTACTGATCCTATATGGGTTTGCAGAAGATCTGGATTTTCCATTTTCTCCATAGTCCTGCAACTGATATTTAACAGCTTCATAGGTCAAACATTAAAATCCTGCACTGAATAATATTTCTGCATAATTCTTACTTCATGACTTGGAAACTCCTCCCTTTCTGAGCTGTTCAGCCCTCTAAACATTCTGGCAGCTGATAAAAGTTGACAATTGCCTGGAAAAGCAAGAGCTGTGTAACTCCCAAAATGGGCAGTTTTCTGAGCACAGATGGGTGAACAAAGTATAAAGTGAGTCAATGTCAAACATTACAAACTTCCATAGCCTAGCATATTCTTTAACTTCAGTGAAAACATAAGCTGATTCCTCTGCTGACAGGGAAACATTTTACCTACAGCAGATTCAGTGACTGAAGACAGGAATGTCACATTTTAGTGATGTTCAGCCTGTGTGTAAAGCAGCTCACATGCTCTCCTAACAGCTTTTTAGCCACTATCTGTGACAGTATCACTCCTACTAAAACATAAAAGTAAGTTGTCAGCTTTTGGGTGTTTTAGGCTGAGCTTTTCCAGTTCTGTAGCCACTATACTGCCATTGGGACTTTATGAAAAGCTTACTATGTAATTGTGGATAATGCTAATCACAACAAACCTTTATAAAATGAAGTCCCACATCGCTTTACCTCCCTAAGGACTAAATTTCACATTATTCTTCTGCTGTCAATTTGCTCCTTAGAAAACTATGGGTTTATTTATTTATTTAACAGTTTTTGTGAGTGCTTAAGACAGCCTGACTCAATTGTCACTCAGTTAAGAGATAATAACACATTAGATGTTATAAATGGACACAAAGAATATATTTCCCTAAGAATCCAGAAGAAGAGGAAAACGAATAACAAAGAGAAGGCTTTAGAAATACTTGTAAGCCACTTGTCTATCCATACCAGCTGTTTGACACTAGCACTGTCCTTGAAATGATTTTTAGACTGAAATCACACAGTGATATTGCTTCTGAAATGTTAATGTTTTCATGTCTAAGGCAAGACTAGATTATTCTACCTTGCAGTTTTTTAGCAGGCAGTTAGGTCCTTGCCAGAACCACCATTTTGAACCCCTATTGATGATAGAGTAAAATAACTGCATTCTGTCTTTTTTTTCAGGGAATAAATGCTCCTTGTGACTCACACTGCCTTACTCCTCTTGAATGCAGCTGTCTTTTTCTCATCAGAGTTCAAGTAAATTTACAAGGGTGCTTTAGTGAGAGAAAACTGAAAAGGCTGAATATTCTCCAAGCTCACTATGTTGTCTTTTTTCTGAGAAACACTCATTGTTCAATAATGCCATTCCCTGCTGAACTCATAAATTGTATCTGGGGGAGAGACAAGGAGGATGTTTTGAAGGTTAAATTGAATGACAAGTTTTATCGGTGTGGTACATAAAGATCATAATAGATTATTTACTAAGTCTTTTTATGGGCCTGGGGTTGTACAGTGTGGAATGTTCTCTCTGGAATATATGCAAGATTTTTCCCATGTGTTTGAAGCCTAAGATCTCCAAAAATCTGCTGTGGAGAGCCTGTGGTTTTCTGGTGGTCCATTAGTGTAATGAAAAAGTGGTTATATACTTCTAATCTGATCTTAGCCACTTCTCATCACTCAGGCAGAACCAAGAAAGCAAGGGGTCTTATCATCTCTTTATTTCGCATCACATCCCTAGCACTATCTGACAAAGATACAGCTGTGTGTCCATTCCTGGTTGGTGGGACTGCTGAAGGTGTCTTGCATGGTTGCTTGGAGAGGTGACCCTATGGATCCTCAACTAAAGAGCAAAGACAAGACGACAGGAGAAGTAGGAAAGAACAAAACATCGACTCCTGTGTTACCTGTTTACCAAGGTCGTGCTTTCCTGCTTTGGCAACATGCTGAATGCTCTCATGCCAGTCAGTATCATTTGTCACAGTTGGAGGAGTGGTACAGTATCACCTTTGCTCCATCTTTCTTAGCAAACCTGCTCAGTGCTAGCTCAAAATGTATGCTGCATTTTTCTCATGGCCAGCCTGTTCACTCAGAGCACACCAGGACAACTCACCAGTCTCAGGCATTGGGTGAGTACTTTGACAGAAGAAAATACAAACTCATTGGCTTAAGTGAACATATTGAAAACCAAACCAGATCAAAAGAAGCAGCAAGTCAAAATTTTGGTTGCAGTCTTGGGAGGCAGAGAAACATAGAAGTGACAGCAGACATTAAAATACTGTACATAATGTTTTGCAAAGAAAACCCCTGATATTTCAGATGTTTTTGCAGTACCTCTGGTAGAGTATTACATAGGTGATCACAGAAAATCTTTCGAATTAATGTGGTAGGCTGGTTATGCTCTTATTTATGAGTTTTAACCATTTTAATTTCTCTGTAACACTGAATTATTGAAATCATTTGGGATTGAGGTAGAACAGCTTATTTAGACATTTAATAATTGAAAACATGCAATTAATTTATTTCTTTCATCTGAAAATTTACCTTCAAAATATTTTAAACTCTGGGGGAAAAAAAATTCCTTATATGAAAATAATTTGAAAGTTAATCTGTATTTTGCTAAATTCTTGAGTTCAGTGTTTTACAACATGATGTTGCAGGTGGACTCTGAGGACAAAGAAACTATTTAGAGCAACTGTGTAAGATACCTCTCCAAACCACTTACCCTGTCCCTTTCTTACTGGCCCTAAATTTGTGTCAGATACTGTGGAAGTCCTATCAATATTTATAATCTGTAGGAGAAAAGTAAAACTGGGAAGGAATCTCAATAGTTATCTTAAGAATTTAAGAATTGCTTAAGAATTTGCTTTAAGCATGAAACTTTGCTTTTAAAGCAAGGAAGATCTCAAGACGAATAAAAAATATAAGAGTATACAGGAAGCTTTACACTGGCTTTATACAAACCCATGATGTAAATTAGCAAAGAACATTTGGAGAATTGTATCATATGTCTAGAAGGCCCAAGAAAAGCATTACTAAAATGGACTCAAGACAGTCATAAAAATGGGGCCTAGAAATACTTATACTAAAAACATTGTATAATAGCCTTTCTTAGCATGGTGACAAAAAACTAACAATAGAAAATCCTTATTAATATATCGAAAGAAGATTGGGAACTTCTAATGTCTCATAGAACAAGAATTGATTTTACATGAGAAATGGAGGCAGGATATCAAAACATGGTAAATGCTAAGACAGGAACTTAATAGAAAACAAAGGAGGAGTGAATGTTTGCAAGTTCTCTGAGTTTTCAGAACTATAATCAATTATAACTAATGTAGTGGAAAGAATATTGTATCTTTTTAAAATTAGGAGAGAAGAAAATAAATATCTACATATTGTCTTACAGTCTCTGGTGTTGGCCACTGTTAAAAGATGGGTTAGTGAGTTAGAAAAAGACATGGATTAATCTAGCAAGATAGAATTGCTTTCAAAATTAAAGGAAATAATATAAAATTTGGCCGTTAAGGTTTGAAATTTTAAACTCAATTTAAAGACTCAGCAATTCATTGATCAAAGGAAGAGGAATCCCAGTTTTGAGGATACAGTAGGACAAAGTAGAAAAACTAATAACGTAGGAAACTTCCTAGTGCTTATTTGTTAGTTTGCTTTGTTTACCTACAGACAGAAACCGAAAAGATAAATTCTTAAGACTTTTATTTCCCTGCCCAGAAGAGTTTCTGCCTTTCAGTTACACAGATACAAAAAATTTAGATTAAATCATTGGTGTTACCAAGTCACAAATAATCCCTATGGTCAAGCTAAGATTCTAAGTCCCAGTACTCTACAGTGGCTGACACAGCCATGCTTAAATTTTCAGCTGACATTAATGTTAAAATGATCAAGAGTGAGTGCACTGTTTTGTTTATGCAGCAGAGGACAGATTTTTATCTCCCTTTTTATTTTATTCAACAACCATTTCACCTACTGCTGCCCGATTCCCATCTGCTGTCAGTGTCTGAGGTAGCCCATGAGAGCTGAGGACAGGCAAGGCTTCCAGAGTAGAAAATGTGTTCAAATTTCCTTTATTTGGCCACTAGATGACTCTCTGTTCTATTGAAATTGAGCAGGAAAAGATGTAGGCCCTGGAAATACAAAAATTGATGTCAGAGTGGGGTGGGGTGGGGAAGAAAGGTGGGAGGGTTGGGCTTGGGTTGTTTTTTCATTTTTTGTTGATTTCAGTACTTCAGTATGCTTAGGGCAGCATGGAACATTCCACCTAAGGGTCAAGACAAAAGTCAGGCTTACATATTTTTACAGCTGAACTTTTTTGTGTGGTTTTTGTCTGCCCTTCAAGAGTCTTCAGAGACTTAAAGATAAGGAATCACACACACACACACACACACACACATATACACACAAAAGGAGAAAATAAGCAACCTTGACAAATCTAACAGGCAAAAAGGAGACTTCAGTGTTGATATCACTGCATGAAAAAAAAAAGGTATTGGTAGGAAACAGTGTTTGATGTCCATTCCTCTTGTCATGTTTGGTCCCAAAATCTCCATATAGTTTCAATTCATTCCTTCAGTTTCAATCTCTTCATGAGAATTGGTATTGGTCGTCCTGCACTTCCAGAAAAGCTTCAGGATGGTGAAGCATAAAAGGTACAATTACACTGTTTTTCACTTCTGCCTCCCTCTTTCCTATGGCAGAGAAATACTATGATTTCTAATAATAAGGACTTGAATGCAGGTGTATGGAAGTAAAACTTCAGCTCCAATTTGGCGTTCTACACTGGAGCAAGGTCTTGATGGAAGTCATTCTGAATCGTGAACTGTAGAGCCGACTGCAGGGTTGACATCTGCAGCATTTTAGAGCCTGAGAAGCCGAGTGAGCTGACCAGCTCTGTTACGCAGACCTCTGAAGAGAACTGTTGGACAAGGACTTACAATAAACCTCAGTCTGCTCCCATGTTTTCTGCTGAATCAAAAAGCAGATGGTATGGCTGCTATTTGGTCTTCAGAATCTTTAACAGGCACCATGTTGTGAGTAGGAGGCTATCCATTGTTATATATTAAACTGGATGGCAAAAGACAATTCAACAAAGCATTTCTTCTAGAAGAACTTCAATTTGGTTTTGAAAAGTTTGGGAACTAGCACTGCTATAGCAGATGTTTATCCTTTTTTGGAAGATTACAATCCTTCCCAATATAAATTGCTGTCAAGTGGCATAAAAAACTCCAACATGCCCCAAGATCCAAATGCATTTTACCGTGCTGTTGGTTGCTGCTTATGTCTAATGGAGTGAGACAACTTTGAAGATCATATGAAGTGAATACTTCTGCAGCTTAGTTTTAATACCATGACAAGAGTCACCAAGTAAACACCATTATTTGTCCAGATCTAGAGATAATAATATTTTCAGAAGACACTATGACAATTATTTGATCAGCAGAAGTTTTGCATGATATCTGAAAGTATGAGAAAAGAGATTTATTTTGGTTCACTATTAAAGTATTCTAATCCTCAAATGCAAGCTGGGAGTAAAACCAATTATAGCTACTTACAACTGAAAAAGTGTTTTCATCAAAGTGATGGGGATTTCTGAAGTATTTATATTTTCATAAACGTTTTCAAAATTTATTCTAAACTGCACTCATAAAGAGTGATTTAATGAATGAATAACTAGTTTAATTTAATAAACCAAATGTTAACCATATCTTTCCAAGGATCAATATTGTCACTTTTTTTTTTTTTCAAGATGGGATTATTTAAATGTATTTGTAAATTTTTCCAGTAATGAGAAAAATAATAAAGTTCAAGCCTTTGAATAAAGAAAGAACTGGTGCAAATTATAGTACTGTAAATGATACTTCAGTTTCATTCATGGCTTTATCTTTGATTCTCTTTTTATGCTTCTAGAGGAATAACTTAGACAGGGACTATGCAGTGGTGTTGGAATTTCTCAGGAAGCCATTTTAATTTGATAATTTTCAGTCAAGTGTGAAATTCCTGAAGGGAACATTTAAGATCTCTGCATCACATTTTTTAATCTGGTTATCCTTTATTCATCTGTCTTTCTAGTTAGGAAATGTCATTATTTGATGGCACTTGATAAAGTGATTTATGTCATCTGATAAATCAGAGTTTATACCATCACAGCAAAATTGAAAAAGTACAGTTGAGGAGTGAAGTAAGGATATGCAAGTGCTTCCTGTCATTGTCTTGCATTATAAAACTTGTTAGCTATGACCTAAAATTCAATACTGGAAAATCAAGAGGTCAAGAAAAGACTTTACAGAAAGGTAGCTAGAATTTTTTATGACTTAAATTCACCTTTGATACTAGAGAACTGTGCAACATTAGCACTTCAATGTCTCCCTCATTTTAAGTAGTTTCATGTTCTGTGCCATGGCAACTACAGGCAGCCTATAACCATGAACAAATTGAGGCTAGAGAGAGCTTCAGAATCAAGTCTGGCCTTCATTCAAAACCCTTTGAAATGGATGAAAAAGTGTCTATTGACTTTGATGGACTTTGGCTTGAACGCTGCCAGATTCTACAGGCAGACTTGGGTTCTGATTATGGCTCCAGATGATGTTCGTGTATTTTATTCAATTGCTCCTTATTTATGTGTATTTAACAGCACTTGGAATAGGTCCAGGAGTATGGGACGTTTGCCTTCAAGGATGATATAACAGTGAAAGCAAGAACACCACCCTGTTTTAATGCCTCAGAATTTTATGTGATTCCCTGCATAGTGACAGACATTTTGCATTCTGGATATTGTCCATCGCTCCAGAATTAGGCCAGGAGTGGGTGACTGTACAGTAGGATGGAATGATCATGGGCAAAAGAGGAAATGAAATACTGTCCACATCAGAGCTACTTTTGTAACCATTCAGGCCTGGATCAAAATTTCATTTATCAAGTTGCTTTATTGCACTTATCAGAAAATATTTTTAATTCCATTTTCACCAGATTCCAAAGCTGCCTGACAGTGAGGAAAGGCAGATCTTCAGGCATATCAAGCATTATATATAATAAATAATGCAATATAATATATAATGTATTATATATCATAAGTTATAAAGAACTGTCTATAAGGGACTGTCAGATCAAGAGTAAGGTACCTTTAGAAAAGACAAAAACGTGACTGTTTCTGTGATTTTACAAAGTAAGACTAAGTCTTTGAAAGTTTGTGGCCTTTATTTCCACTTTTGCAAGAGGAATGTGCTGATCTGAGAACATGACAAGGAGGACAAATGGTTTACCACCTGCTGCCTGAGCACTCCCCCGCAGGTCACCAGTCTTGTCAAAGAGATTTGCATTGACGGAATATGAAATGGCATTACCATCAAAACATATAAGATTATCTTTCCTCTGAAGAAAAGCAACAGCTACGCTAACTTTGAAGTTTGAGGACAGGAAGGCAATTAGTTCAAAAGTACTAGACACAAATGGGGAAATGAATTCAACATCGCCACTAATAGAAACTGGCAGTTTCAAACCCTGAAAGATGGACTTCTTATAGCACTTTTCAACTACAGCTCCCCAGCTAGTGAACCGGTTTTGAACCATAAGAATGGAGTCACTTGAATAACCATGTCCAGTCCTCAAAAAAGTTAATCTTTCTGCTATACGTAAATAGACTTCACAGAACTTCTACTCTGTGTGCCACCAGACCCTCACAAGCCACATATGGCTCCAATAATTGACATGTCACAGGAATAAAGCAGACGGGATTGTGGGAATTGCATGAATTCTTTTTAAATAAAACTTTTCAGATGATGTTAGAAAGTAGACTACACTTGAACATATGAACAAAATACAGCAATTAATCACTTGAGAAATTACAGTGCTATTAAGAGTACCAAACTTGGGCCTTCTGCCTGCTTTTAACTCTGCCTTAACTTCACCTTCCTTCAGTTTACATTTGCTTAACCTCAGAGCCTCAACTTCAGAATCTGAGATTTCTCAGAGTTCTGTTACAATCTCTTACATCTTTCTAATAATTTTTGTCACTGTTTTGAATAACAGCTAAGCTGAGCTATTAATCTTGAAATGCATTAACTCAAACACAAGTGTTTACATTTACTCCTTACACTTCCCTCTCCTCAAAGCCATCTGCCGTCTCCTTGCTGTACCGACCATCTCTAACACTAACTGAGTTTCAGCAAAGACAAGTAAATATATCTTTGGCTGATTAGATATCCTGTCATCTATAGAAATACAGCATAGTAAAGCCTTTACTAGTAAGGTTACCCAGCTGATATTCTAGAGGACAGTGAGCTTTTTTTTTTCCCATAATAAAAGGCATCATATTAAATGTAATCTGTATTAGTTAGCCATGGCTTTTCTGCCTGTCTGCAGGTATGCTGCCTAAGATTAAGGTAAGACTAATGTCAATAATCACCACAGAGTTTTCAGTAAATATAGAATATATCTATTCTTCTTTCTTTTTTTTTTTTTTTAAAACAAAACAAAACAAAATAGAAACTGCTATAATTACCATAACACACAAATTCATAAATATGTGCTGATAATTTTTTCTCAGGCATGCTTGAAGATTCCATTAACAATATTTAAAACTTCAATTGTTATGGAAATCAGCTTTAAATTAGAACACCTCTCACATTATATTGCCTCATAAAAGTTAAAATCTTATGAAACAAGCCATCGGATTAACATTTTCTAAGGTACCAGTGGTGGATTCTCAGGGTGGAAATCTATTTCTCTGGCAAGCCACCAGGCAGGCTGAATTTAAATTTGGCAGGCTGTCGTGTAGTGTAAGGTTTACTTGTTCAATCAAGCATTCAATTAACTAACATGTCAGTATGTTGGTCCTTTGTGGGACAAATAAAAGGCAGCTAAAGTGCATTGAGCCATCTGAATGGATAGTTGCGTAATTAATATTTGCTTTTAATTTATTGTAAGATGTCCAGATGCTCTGGCAACAAGTTCCCGAGAAATCCTTAAAATAATTGACTGAGTTCTGTAAACTTTCTAGAGGGCAGCAGGTTTTCCTGTTTTCTCTATGTGATTAAAATTGAGCAAATGATTCAGACCCTTTAAATTTTTAAAAATATTTTTTAATTAATATATTGTTTACAGTTATGACAAAATTTCTCTGTAATTTAATGTTTGTTTAATACTAGGCTTTATCTATTATCTATACCCTATCTCAGACTGTCACTGTTTTGGGACAACACTGCATTCTCCAGTTCAGTAAACCAAGATTTATTGGTCTGAGAGAGAAGAAAGCTTGTAATTTCAGGATATTTTCTTTTTCTCAGTTAATCTCATCTTTGTTAGCTGTTCCATCAGTTAATCTTAGTTGTGTAAACATTGAACCAGGAGAGGGAAAGGCATTTGAGAAGTGTGATTTTATTACATATGAGTTGAGATGGGATGAGTTTTCTTCTGAAAGCATGGCTTTCTTTTTACTGCTTAGATAAGTAACTTAGACTATATGTACTTTTAGGTGAAAAACTGGAGGAGAGGGGAGATCAGAGCCTTTCGGTCTGTTTTTATCTAACTTAACTACAACAGCTGTCCTAAACATTTCCTATAGCCATTGGAAATTGAGGTGTCTTCAGAGAATGATATAGCTTGGACATTCAATTCCTATTAATTACTGAAAAAGTCTAAGTCTATATTGATAATTGAAATCAGGTGAATCAGATCTTTATGTGGTGAAACTTTGCATTTCACCAAGGCCTGAGAGTGAATGGAGTGCTTCTCAGCTAACCAAAAGACTGGCTATATATACTTAACATCACTTGGTGACACTGACACTCTGGGAATGGCAAGGACACTTCTAAATATCATTCCACTGGTGACTATTTGTCAGTCTCATGTGACACTAGTGGCCCTAGTGTGAGGTTCACCATGTGTTCCACTGTGCCCTTTCCAGCATATTTTTTTGTATGTCTGGTAAGTCCTAGAACTGATTATTATCTCCACTCCCTGTTGCATTTGCATCATGTAGTTATGTATTCCCCCCACTCAGACACCAGACAAAATGTCATTTGCAGAAGGATCATTCCCACAGCTATCACCCCTGGCTTATTTTTCCTCTGACCAGAGTTGTATTGATTTTTCTACTGCCTTCTTCCTTGTTAACAGTTAATGATCCCATTCAATGTACAGATAATAGAGACGCCAGTATCTTTGTAGGGGTTAGCTGTGATCACACAGACATCCTCCCACCAAAATTCAAAAAAATCCCATGTAATAACAGAGATCCCACAAGCATTCATCTACATAGACACATTAATTTGAATGGTAATAGAAACCTCACCCAAAAGGGGTAGATTAGCTCATAAATCAGATTTAAGGAATACCTTTTCAAACTTTACATCTTGAATTCAAGATATAGAGGGTTCATTTTTAAGATAAACTGCTTAGCAGCTACTTCTTTTTACATGTAATACATTATGCTAACCTATATGTTTAAAAATCCTAATATATTTAATGTTTAGTAGGATACAATACCAAATTCTATGTTTTGTAAGATTTATTTTACAGCTGTGAAAGCTTTTTAAAATATGTGAGCTGTGTTTTCCAAGCTCCACTTAATCTATCTTCAGTATTCAGTTTTAACTGGAGTCTGCTTTGGACTTTATTTTCAGGAGGCAGCAGTTTGGCGATATTTGGAAAAATAACCAGTTTGACAGGTCTTCTGTGAAATACTGAGAAGTTGAGGCACCACAAATGGCTAGTCATATTTGTAAAAGATGCACATTGTGAAAAAAAACAAGAAAAAAACGCTTCACGTTTTTGAGCTATTTAGTCTTAAAGTAGTTCATATAAGGTTTAGAATAGTTAAAGAATATGACTCCGGTTTTCCTGCCAAAATGATAACTCTTTTAAAGTCAAATTGGTATGTATTCCTTTTCCTAAACATTGTTTGTTATAGTAAAGCACACCTGATTTTTTTTTATATCTGTGAATGCTGCAAATCAAATGGCTCTCTAAATATCAATACAAATCTTATTCCTGTTTCAAGGAAATAAGAAATATATGACAGTCAATAGATGAACATGAAAAAAAATTCTTCCTCTGACATTTTATGTTCCTGCTTTATTTCCATTCACGTTATCTTGGACATTATTCTTAGGGAAGTCATTAAAAGTTCAAAGGTATGTATGAGATTAGGGCTTTCAGGAGAATGAAATTGAAGATCGGTTTTCAGTACTGATATCTCTTGCAGTATGCAAAAATTTGACATTTCTATTGCTCTTGGGGTATATTATCAGCAGACAGTGAACTTAACTTTGGGTTCCCATGGATTAAGAAAAGTTACTAGCATGCTGTGAAATGGAAAAGCAAAAGATTATCCTCTTTATTCAGCATATGTATGCAGGTTTCTAGCATGCCAAAATTTAAAGGGTATAATTTCTATAATTGGTGCTCCTAACACAGTGAAAGTTTTATCTGCATGTTTCTGAGCTTATCTGTATACAAAAGCACAAGTATGAAAGAACAAGCCAAGATTTCTGCTGAGCATGACTTTTGTTTTTAGTCTTTTTTTTTTCTACCAATCTTTTTTCCCCTATTTATTCAACTTGGGAGATAAAGAGAGAAACTCTTTTACAGCCCTTAGCTAGAGCTAATGGGACCTAGGCAGTATTACTGCCGGGATGAATCTGCATATTAACTAACCCTTTGTGTAAGAGTCTAGCACCTGACACTCTTTTATATTGCCATAATTAAAATGAGTTGATGGGTCAATTAAAGTGAACTTTTCACTATTAATGACCTTTGATTACAACTAACTGGAGAATCAATGGTATGAAGTCAGCACAGGCTGGAAATACTAATACAGAAAGCCCGTCAGATGCAGACATATGTAACAAGGTCTGCATCTAAAGCTAAAGTAGGGCTCTGTCATAGTAACAGTTGTATCAAATAGTCTCTGATAAAGATTAATGCATTCATCTGTATTCAGTGAAGTTGTACTTTAACATGCAATCTAATTTTCTTAAAAGTAACTATTTCTGATGCTCAGTCCAATGTTTTAATTACCAGCAATGTTATGGTGGTCCATGATTTGTTACATTGGATCTACTTTTAGTAGCAATACAAATATTTTTATTAAAGGTTTTCAGCGGGATAGGTGAGTGAATTCTCTTTCTTTCACAGCCTCTGGAAACACAGAAATCTCTGGGCAAGGATTCAGTTCTGACAGTGATTTCTAGTGATGGGCTTGTACACGGAAAAGGTCTTTGTATCACCACAAGTGGTTTGATGAGGATGAAGAATTTTGGTAAAATAGTAAAAGGCCCATAATCTTTCATTAGGTGTGACAAAAACATCATGGGTGAGGACACAGAATAATGGGGCTATTCTAGTTCTGGAAGTAAAATTTCATTTGTCAAGGTCTCTGAAGTGTAACTCAGAAATCCAGTCCAAATAAAGAACTCAACAGGTCTTGACAGAGCTGATTTCCACTATCCATTAGATAAAGTTTCTAAAAGCAGACAGTGCTAGCCTAAATGTGGCCCAAATAACTTTGGTGAGAGTTCATTCATGAGTTCAATGGAGCGTGCCAAATCAATAGTAGGTGCTTTTCAAAGTCCCACCATTTAGTCTTTGAAATAAACATATCAATTAAAAAAACATAAGATGAGAAAAGCCAAGAAATATCAATGCCAGCCACTTCTTTACTTTAGAACAAAACTACATAATAGTTGAGCATGTCTGAACAATGGAACACTGCAAATTTCCAAAGTATCACAGTGAGGGGGAACATATTCAAACTATGAAAAAACCTTTGTGGCACTATCCATTTAAAGATGCCAAAGAGAAAAATGTATGGATACTTCACTGCATCATTCTTTTATTTATAAATACACAAGTCAGTAGCAGCATAGTTCATTCTAAAAGGGTACTTCATTATTGCAAAGTGTAGTGTTTCTTGATATTTTTCCTCCAGTAAGTAGCAATATGTCAAAACCCACATATTTAACTCACTGCTCTTGATGTTAGAAGACCATGGCATACCCTACAGGACAAATATTTGAATAGTGTTAAAATCCTGTCAGAGAAGTCTTGGGTATCCATCTGTTGCCCAGATAATACTGAAATGACTGCCATTTGTTACCAATACTAACAAAATAGTCAAGACTTCTTGTGTGTGTATGCATAATATATGTATTGCATATCTGCATATATGCAAATCTTATATATATACAAGTACATCTATTAGTTATATGTCAATATGCATATAAATTTCCTCTTAAATATTTACAAACAGTATATTTTTCAGGTTTGATTTTTATATTGCTTTCAGCTGACTGAAAGGGCAAACAATAGGAACATATGGAAAAAGAGATCTGTTTTAAGACCAGATTGTGATATGTTTACTCACTTTGAATAACATACAAGAAATATTCCTTCTGTGGCATAAAATACTCTGTTGTGAAGAAGTGTCACAATGTACCAAATTGTATTTATTTGCACTGATAGACATTTGCCATTTATTTACCTGCAGTAGTGATAGTGTCATGTCAAAACTGAATCTGGGGTTTGATTGTTTAATTTATTTCCAAATTGTATCCCATGTTAATTGTCTCGAATCAGGGTTTTTACATGAACTGGGAACAAGCTCTTACCTCTGCAGTATAGAAATTACCAAGAAGGATTACTGAGGTCTCCCATTTAAAAACATTATGCTGTGTAGTTTACAAGCTTAAAAATGTGACTTTCAAAATGAATTGCTAATGCCACACTGTATCCAAATAGTGTTTAAACTGAAAAATTATTCCTTACTTAAGGCTGTTGAGACACTGCACTTACCTATTTTGCCTAGGCAGTAGCATGGGGTTCCAAGGTGTGAGTGGTTTTATGTGCGGGGTTTGCAATTACTCACCCTCATACACCTCGGAGAAGAGAAAGAATGGAATTTCAAGCTTGGCTCTGAACATCTTCCTTGAACAGCCTGAAGTTTAACTGTAAACTCTCCCACCCTTTCCTGCTGGCACCCACACTGGTTCCAAAGCCCACCTGAGTTCCCGTCAAAACAGCCAGGGATACTGGCTCTGCAGCACTTCAGAAGCTCAAGCCTGTACTCTAAACTTCAATTTTCTCTTTGTACCCAACACATGTACCCACATAGACACACAAGAGAAAGTTAAAGGGATGTTAGAAAAGCATTAACCCACTTCACCTGGGAAAATGCCAGTTTGCATAGATGATTACTATATGTACAAGTAAGAAAACATAATTAAGGCCCTTCTGGTAGACATCACACACGAGCCTTCCATTAAATTCTATAGGAGGTTTCTGCTGAGATCTTGATCCTCGCTAGTCCTACTCCTTGATTTTAGTCCAAATAAATGCCACATGAAGGGGAAAGATCTTTTATTTTAAAGATCCTGATCCTGCAAACAATTTTACATACAGGGATCATCTGCAGAATCAGAAATGCCCCAAGGCCCCATAACAAAAATATGAAAAAAAATATATAAAGGCATATTTTAAATTTGAATGGCCTCTGTTAATGGAAGTTCTATCATTCCTCTAGACATTTCCACCAAGACACATTTTGCTCAAAAAATATTCAAAATTAAGAAATGAAAGTGCATATTACTAGCTCCTCAATTATAAATCCTTTAGGAAAAAAATTCTAGTTTACTTCTCAAAGGTAAATATGGACAAAGTAACTGTTAATTTCACCAGCATTTCAATATAAAAAATAAAACTTCACCGGGGATTTGGGTTATTTAGACAAGATAATACTATTTTGCAAAGAGATAATGCAGAAAGCCACAACCACTTAAAAAAATACAGCACTGGCATTTTATAACTGTATAGATTATATCTATATAACCTGAAACAAATCCATGGATATGCCCAGTAACAGAAGATTCTTAGTTCATTCTTTTTTTTTCAATGTAACATCTATACTACTCTCTTTTTGATTTACAAGCAGTTAAGTACTTGATCCCAGTATTAATTAATTTTCTTGACAATAGGACTGTAAAAAAAACCTGACGGAAAAAAATAACATCATGTTAGAGGATCCATGAACACAGGATAGCTTTACATGTCAAATTTGAAATCAAAGTACAGAAAAATTAAATATTTCATAATAATAAAGTCAGCAAATAAATTTCAGACCTGCCATGGAAACACTGACACTTGAACTAACAACAGCACTTGATCTCACTGTAGTCATACATTATTCTTTAAACTCTAATTCTGAAGTGAACCTGCCCTCAGCATGGTAGCCCAGTCATACCTCCTTACATATTTCTGGATTAATTCTTTGGTACTGGGACTTCCATCTTTCTCCTGGGTTCTAAACCAGAAAGTACAGTCTTCACACCATAAGCAGCAACACACAAAACTTTTTAGTCACATCCAAGTATAATTACAGGCAGAACCCTGTCCATAAGCTGCTCTAGTAGAAATCTTTCACAGAAAATAACTAAATCTTGAAACTAGGAGCAGCTACCCCAGACTGCTACTTCCTCTGTAGGTGCAGACAGAGGGTGGGGAACTGGGCAGGCTGAGGTACGTGATCCCACAAGATGCTGTGTCTTCAGTGAGATACAGCATTCCTTCAACTCCAGCAAACATTGGCTGGAGTTACAGATGTTCAATACATCACATAAACAGGTCTATAAACTCTGGCAGAGTTTTGCACATTACTTACCTGAATATGAAAGACAATTAAGTGAAATGAGGCAGGATAATTAGGACTGTTCACACTCTACCACAAACCAAGGGCCATGTCTTGTTGCACCTTCTTTTAACCTGAAATCCACTATATGGATCAATAGCATATTGCCATAAAAATTATGCTATGAAGGTTTTGGGTTTTTTTTTTTTTTTTGGTGTTTTTTTTTTTTTTTAATTTTATATAACCATAAGACAGAAGGAAAAAAAGAATTTTAACGAATGAAAACAAAGTAATCTGGAAACATAAGATGGAGATGGAGACAAAATTTGACAGTGGCAAAACCTATTTTGCCACACATCCTTATAGCCCTCTCCCAGTAAGCAGTCAACAAACAGTAAGCATTTTGGTCATGACAGGAAAACATTTCACAAAGGTTCTCTAAGTTTTAAGAGGACATAAAATGAATTTTTAATAAAACGGCAGTCTCAAAGCTATTCAAAAGATGGCATTTTGAAAAGAGAAAGAAAATTGTGTCTAAGCAAAATTCTATAGAACTCTTACCCAAAGAACTAACAGAAAGTTTGAAACGTGACACAGAAGAAAGACAAGCAAAGTATCCTGACATTGCTGTCATTTTACAAGTTAGTACTTCAAGAGGAATGAATGAGATGTAAATATTTACCCTAGGTAGCTAGACTGAAGAATGCAAACAGATTCCATAGATATAATACAATTTGTCAATATCTTTACTGCTGGAAATGGAAATGTTAACTCCTGCAGGCCACTGATCCTGAAAGATGAGTATAATCAATTATGTTTTTTACCTGTCAGTCATTCACATCATTGGCTTTCTTGCAGCTGACTGCTCCCTAGCCTTCCATTTCTTGTTTCAAGGCACTGAACAACTTTTTGTATCTGCTTTTCACTCAGTCTTTTTCACAGATTTCCTACTGCCATCTCAGGTTAACTCTGCTTGTTTCAGAGCTAGTCCGTTTTCTTCCCCTGTTTTCTCAGTGTTGCCTGTGTCCCCTGTCTCCCATCTCAGAAAGGTGGCCCTTCTGGTCCCTGAAATGTCATCTTAAATCTCACTCTTCCTCAAGGTCCAAAAATTTTTAACACCTCTTACAACTGATCCAAAGCTCACTCAAGTCAGCAAAAGCCTTTTCCTTAACTTCAGTGGATTCAACAAATCAGGACCAGATTGCTGTCAATAGCTCTGGACTGAAATTTAGCGAGAAAAAACAAGAAAATAAAGTGTATGTGTACCCTTGTTAATTACAGACTGCTACCTGAACATAGTCATGGCAATACTCTATCTTAGGTTAATACCACTTGTACTATTTCCAGTGTATTTTCTCCAGTCCTTATGCAAAGGACTAAGGCCTTATATTGTTGTACCTTTATCTGCACAAATTTGGAGTTATGCCAAAGACTTCTGACAGTTCTTGAATAAATAAGCACACACTAGTTCCTATCACTTCTTTTATATACTATAAAATACCATTCTACATTGAGATAGGTAAAACAAGGAAAACTGTCATGTTTATGAACCAGGTTAGTAAATCCTTATAAAATAATCAAGAGTTAAAATGGTTTAGTAGAGTGACAGAGTATTCAGAAAGCACAGTGAAAAGTTTAAAGCCAGCATGTTTTAAATTCTCACTAGTGAGGATGCACAATGCTGTTCCTGTAAGGAACCTCTGCCTAATGCTGTGCTATTAATCTAACAGCAATTTGAAGAAAAAGCATTCCAGAAATCAACAATAACACCATGATTCTCCTTCATTCTTCTTGCCTTCATTCATTAACACTGTTACTTATTCCCTCTTCATGTCATTCTCCCTGACTCTTACAACCTCATATCTCTAAAGCATATGCTTTAAAAGGAAAAATTAGAATAAATTGCTTTTGCCCACCTTTCCTTCTCCTACCACTTGCTAATTTTTTTTAAGTGCCTTGTTGTAAAACCAGTGCTTTTCTGCAATCCCAAGGCACTCCCACCAAATGGTATAGGGAAATCAATTCTAACAGACAATTTAGGAGATTGAAATGAGTAAAATAATTAAGATACACAACTACTATGTAGCAGACTCTGTTCATGTAATGGGAAAAGCTATCATCATCAAACAGCAACTACTGCCTGTATAAAGCTAAAACATTACACATTTATTAAAAGGTATCCTGTGGTTTGAGGTTATTTCAATAGTAATTACAATTCACATTTTTTCCCTATACTGTACAAAACAAGGTACTTTAGGGGAGGGGATAAGAGTAACACTGGCTGTTACCACATAACTTTGCCAAGTGTATCAGAAAGTACAAAGCCAGTTAGATGACCTTCACTGAGAGGGTGCATTTTTGTGGGTGGACGTTTGGAGGGGGTTTTGTTTGGGTTTTTTTTGGTTTTATTTTTAGGATATTTATGCTGATACTTTTATTATAATGAAGTACACTCCACCCTCACAGCTTCAGCTATCGGAGGCAAATGTTTGTAGAAATGAAGTTACTGTTGTAACAAGGTTGCTTATGACACTGTTTAATATAAAAAAACAAACCAAACCACAGTACATTGATAGGGGGTGGAGTGTATCGTAGATACAAAAGAGGGGTATTACTTCTCTTCTGTTGTCTGACACTGATATGGGAAGAGAGGACAAAAACAAATGCATTTTCTTTCCAGCATTGAAACATGCAAAGACAAAATGCTCATTACAAGTTGTATGCAGCTCAGAATAATAATAAAAAGAAATGCCCCAGTATACTTGTTTTAATTTTTAAAAGATATATATATTTAATTCTCTGATCTTTCAATTCAAAACTTAGAATTAAGCAATGAGTGAACAAGATCTGAAATACAGACAAGGCATTGCTCACATCACATTAAAAGGCATCTTTTAAATGCTACTGTGGATTTCTAAACTTACACTCAGAATTTTTAGTTGCTGGGAATTCGAAATGCAAGATGAACTTGGCCACATTACATCTACTTCCTTTAAGTGGAATAGTAAATATGCAATAAATTGCTGTTTCAAAGAGGCAACATGCAGAATTCAAAATTATTTGTTTCTTGCAGGATTCTGTTGACCTGTGCATGAAGAGGTATTGAAGCAGTGGTGCAGTGAGAATCACTACAGCGATACAAATCCACAGCTCAAGCATGAGATCCTAGAGGCTGGATCTCCAAGGAGCAACACAGAGTATACTGTTCTCCAAAATACACCACTTCTTTTAACCAGTGAATTTAGTTTGAGGAAAACTGCTGCTCACCAACTTTTTTTTTTTTCAGAAGAGAAAAGGCAGGAAGGGTGGGAGAAGGGAAGAGGTGGAAAGAGCTTATGCATTATGACGACATTTAGCAGGGAGCTGCAAACAGAAAGAAAGGCAAATATTTTAAATGTGATAGATTTCAACCAGAAATATGAAAGTATTTTCCTCCGTAAGTTACTTGCCAGAGTCGGCTGGGACAACATTTGAGCTGCAGCTACAGGCTGAAGCAACATGTTGAGAAACAAAACAAACAGGCATTTATCCTCCACCCCAACACCCTCTTCCACTCCCAGTTCACAAAGTATGACTGATACTTTTGGTTGACTGCAAGTATTAGCTAGAATCTCATTAAGCTAGATCCACATCCACGGTCCCAGATGTTTAAAACTTATCATGGATTAAAGCCATGAAATAAAAAATAAAGAAATTTCAATTTGAAATTTTATTGGCATGTTGCTAGCATGGTCAACATCAATCGACAGGAGAGACTCCGTCCATGTACTCTGAGAACAGCCTTCCTGCACCTCCCCCCTTTTCTTCCTCCCTCTCGCTCTTTCAGCATTAATGCTATTAAAAGCCAAACAAAATACTGGCTATGGGCATAAAGAATGCTGGTTTTTTTTGGAATGTTGCCATGGATCCTGCTTCCAGTCGTGTCCCATGGAAGGAAGGTGCAGCCTCCTGTCTCTGTGGCAGGCTGGTCTCCCCGGGCAGGGCAGAAAGAAGATAGCCATGTACTCCTGCTCCTCCCTATTCTTTCCCATCCACTATAGCCAGGTCTTTGATCACTCTCAGTTTGCCACTGGCATCGATCCTGCGCTTCTCACGTATTAGATCCTCCAGGCTGTGGAACCTCACCGTGTGCACCTTGTTCTCTGCCAAGTGGATCTTGAGATAGTACTGCTGCTGGTGCTGGGTGCCGGCAGCCGCCTGCAGCTCCCCCCCGGCTTTGAACTCCCGTTTCCCGAAGCGGCACCAGGCGGCGAAGCTCTCGGAGTTAGTCCAGCAGATCTCGTCGCTTTTTAAGCCCAGGTGCCCGCAGGCGTTCTGCACCACCAGCTCCGCCACCAGCGGGCGGAAGCGGTACCAGCTATTCACCACCCGGCCCACGTTGCCCGCGGCCGCCTCGTACAAGCTGTCCTGGCGGATCTGCCCCTGGTGCAGGTGGATGATCTGCCCGCCGCCCACGTACACCGCCCAGTGCGGCGGAGGGTGCTCCGACGGCCCCAGGTAGAGCAGCTCCAGCAGGTCCCCCGGCTTGCATAGGGCAGGCAGGGCTGACACCGAGTAGACGCTGAGGTCCCCAGCCTGGGGGCCGCTGCTGACCTTGGAGAAGATGCATTCCTGGCCGCGGAAAGCGGAGAACTGGGTCTCGTTCAGCACCAGCTGGTGGTGGAGGTGGTGGGTGGGCGTCTCCTGGCCAGGGCTGCCGGAGCCCTTCACGCCGTACTTGTCTGGCTGGCCTCGCTCGTCCAGGTCCTCCTCCTCATCCGAAAAGAAGTAAGCCACCCCGACGCGTAGCTCGTCCTTCTCGATCCCCGAGGGGTCCCCGGTCGGCAGCTCGCTGTAATTCAGGTGGGTGATGCGATCCAGTTGATTTCCCATCAATGACAGGGCGAGGCGAGGGCAGGAATCGCCGGATCTGAAAGAGGGTGGGGTGGGCATAGACAGAGAACAAGAGATAGGAAGGAGAGTGCAAGCGGAGGGAAGAAAGAACGAAAGAAAAAAAAAATTAAACCAGGGCACATACAAAAGACTTCAGCGATTCCGCCCTAAGCCCCTATCCCTCCCCAACTGCTTCCCTCCCCTCCGTGCAAGGGATAAACTTCCAGTGGGGATCCTTCCCCCTGCCCCCGGGGTGCGGGGCAGGGCAGAGCCTCGACTCCCCGGCACTCTCCCCATGGTACCGGAGCGCCCGGCTCCCAGCGGCGGCAGAGGAGGAGGCTCCCGCCGCCCGCCAGCGGTGCGCGGGGGGACCGAGCTGCCCCGGGAGTCTCCTCTCCCGACCCTGCGAGGGGAGAGGGCTCCAGGAGGGTCTGGCCGGAGGGTCCCAAGCCCTCCCTTCCGCCAGCACAGCCGAGCCGCTTGCGGGGAGGCGGCTGGAGGAGCCCCCGAGGCTGGCACCCCTGCCCGCCCTCTCCCCACAGCCCGCCCGGGACCCGGCAAAGAAGAGGAAGAGAGCAGGAGAGCGGCACCCCCCCCACACACCCGAGGGATCCCTCCCGTACCCCTCCGTACCCGTGGTCGCCCAGCGCCAGAACCCCCCCAAACTCCTTTAAAGTCGTCCTGTCCCCATGGGCGCCGCAGAAGGACGCGAGCTCTGTCCTCCCCGCTGCCGCCGCCACAGCCGCCGCCACCCGGCTCCTCCGCCCGCGCCGCTCTGGGCGGCCCGGCCCCTCCGGCGGCACTAAGTACCGGCGGCGCCGCTGCCGAGCCCGCCCCTGCCCCGCTCATTGGCCGCGCCGCGCCCGGCGCTGGCGGGGCTGGGTCGTCTTACGGCCTCGCCGGGCTCCGGAGCGCGACCCGCGCCTGCCCCGGGGCTGCACAGGCGGGCCTCGCCGGGGAAAGGGCGTTGGACCACTGCGTGAAGGCGCTGTAAAGCCAACCCCTGCACCAGAGGAAATAAAAAGAAATTTTTTTAAAAGTCATTTTCATCCATCTAGCCCGCCCAGGTTCAGCAGGTGGGGCGGTGTGGCCAAGGGTTGCTCCGTCCCTCGAGGCTGGAGGTGGGTTTGCCCTTCAGCGACCTCAGGTTGCCCCTGAGCGGTCTAAGCTGATAGCCTGGGTTTCCCTTTGGTGAGGAGAGACAGGCATTTCCAGAGGGCTTCTCGTCTTGGTTGCTGTGCCTCCTGTTTTAGGAATTACACTGAGGGAGGTGCCTTGCCATTGTCTCTTGCCATCGCCTAGATGTGAGCTTGGAATGTTTGATGGTTGACATTAGGTGAAATGATTCTATTTGTCTTTCCATATCTGAATGAAGTAGCGGTTGTGGGTTGTCCTCAGATGTGACGTGTCCTCAGACATTCTATGGTTTAAGTAAAATATGAGACTGCCTGACAGTAGCAGTCCATTCCTTGGAAAATGTATGAAATCTAAAATCCATCACCTGTAGTGGCCAATAACAATGCACACTTAACCATCTAATTTTGCACATTATGGAAATGGAACTCAGAAGTTATTAGTCCGTTTGACCACCCTTTTCCCATGAGTTTTTGTCAAAGATAGGATTGTAACCTGGTTCTTCCGACTTCTTAGTCTTCTGCTCTAACCATGCGAACTTCTGAAAAGTGAGAATTTAAATATTTTAAGACACTTCATGAAAAAATTTAATGACGTTCTTTGGTTCAGATGTGAATCATATTAAAGTACCATTTTTAGCTAGAAGTAAATCTACTACTTTCTTCACAGTGGAAATAGTTTTGTCATCTAGATATAAGTATTTCTGCTTTCAGTGTTTCAGTGGATAATATCTCTCTTTACTGCTGTCCTTTTCCCAGTCTTCAGGTTTAATTAACTGAGAACAATAATGCCATCACTTTATTCTTGTGATAGAGAGAAGTACATCCTTAAATAAATATAGTGAATTTCAGTTTCTCAGGGTACAAGCTGTATAACCAAGTTCAAATGGATCAAATACTGAGTTTCTTAGAAAAATGACCCTTTTCCTTAGCTATTCAAATATTGATATATCTGTTTTTCTAGAAGGGCATCTCTTTGTTCTCATCATTTTTTTTAACATATGCAAAGGCATCACAACATAAATGGATGAGAAAAAAAGGGTGTTTTTAGTGACATTCAAAGACTGGCATTAGTTATTTTTTCACTGTGGCAATTATACTAATCTGTTGATGGTTACAGACTTCCCATGTCTCATACACCCGGGACTATGGCCAGAGACTCACAGGAATTAAGCTGATTTACAGCAGTTAAGAATGTAGCATTCAGGGTCTGCAAAACTAGAAAGTTAATTTGAAAAAAAAAGAAAAAGATTTTCTAAAATATGCATTTTAAACTTTCACAGGACTGAGTATAACAGATGGATGTTATTTATTTTTGGAATTGTGTAAATACTTTTCTAATGATTGTCAGAAATTATATGTTCTTTTACAGCATGACCCTCCTCAACTGCAACATTTTAAATTAAATTATGAAAACACTCTAATAGGTTTAGAGTTAAGGTTGTAAAGCAGTGTTTAAATATTTTGACTTTTTTTGATAACTGTTCATGTGCTTCATTGTTAAAGCTAGTCCAAATTGAAAGCCATTTTCCATAGACCTTCATCAACAGTTTCTGTTTTCTAAACACTTTACATTTTTTCCCGTTCAAAGTCTGCATCTTTCTAGGTTGCACTCGCACAGTTCACACTTCCCACATTTGCCAATCATCAAGGCTATGTGGAGTAATTTTTAGATAGTTCTAAACAAACAAAACATTATTTCATCCTTTTCGTGCAACATAGCGGAGAACAGGCTGCTTCAGCAAGCTGCAGGTGCAGAAGGATGGAGTCTGGGTATAAGAAAGGCTCTGTACTTCTAACTAGGTGGAATAACTCCTGCCAAATTTTAACCATTTTTGGGGGGGCCTTCTGTGCTTTTGCAAGTCTGATCAGTGAGGGTATTATGCCTCTTGCTGAAACACAATCTTTTACAATATCTCTCTCCATGACCTCTATTCAACACAACTCCAATACCCATTTTCTCATTTCGTTTTAGTTCTCTTCATGCTCTGCCTCCACCCCTCAAGAAGAACTTTTCCCTCAGCTTCTCTTCAATCACAGTTTTGAATTAATACATGTCAAGAAGTTGCCTTAGAAAAAACCCAGAAAACATCAACCAACAAACCAACAACCCCCAAACTTATAAGCATACCTATATATAGCTGTGATTAAAACAAGCATCTCACTACTGGAGATGTTTGTTTTGCCTGAACTAATCTGATTAATAGGTTTATCATCTCCTTTAGATATTTAACTTCAGGGAGCTCACGGGGTCTTATTTAGCAAGGCAGTGAATGCAGGCTTGGCTGCTCTCAGATGATGGCACTGGCAGTGCAGCATCACTTTTCACACTCCCACTGACCAGCTTCAGCCTCATTAACCAGGGCCATAATCTCTCCTTGCACCAGGACATGGGAATTGCGATTCTACTAACCCTAGTTCATTGTTACCAACCCTAACAATTTTTTCTGCATTCCAAGCAAAGGAAAGAAATCTGATAATATCTCTAGTTCTGTCCTGGTCTACTCTGAGGGAGTGAATTTACATTTTTCTATTGCTATTTTTTCTTTTTGTGCCTTTTTCCATCCTTGGCATTTTGTCACTGTTGCATTTATGTTTAATTTAATACAGTGAAAAACTCTTAAAATATGTAACAAAATAGATACCCAGTAGCTTATTTTTTAAAACCTTATTTTTTAAATGTTCTTATCATCCTGCCTTGAGCTGAGGGAGCTTTGGACCCCTGTTGCTAAAAGTGGAGCTGAAACCACCATTGATTTTAATGAGTGGAGAACATTTTGTGCAGAAAAATTTAGGGAAATACGTTTCAAAAAACAACCAGAGATAAAATAAGGGATGATAAGGAAGGGAACTTTCCTATCTGTTATAAAGTTTAGATTGTTGAAATCAGCCCATTACAATTCAGTTGATGTTGAATCTCAGATGCCTGAAAGCTCTTCTCTGTTTCAGCTTGCAGTTTGGACTGCCCATAAGTACCCAGACACAAAGGGTATCAGGAAGAATCTTCTCCACCTGAAATTCTCTAGAGTGGCATACTCCATATGTATTTCTTCTGTGCATATACCTTTATTACCGTCTCAGTGTACCTAAGGCCTCAGAGACATGGATGCTGGTCCTTTGAGGAGCCTGTCATCTGGACTACAACAAAAGTCAATGGTAGAGTGGTTCACTTTTTGCAAACAGCTTTGCATACATGTTGTCCACATACCATGCAGGACTAAATGTTCTGATTTGGGATATTGTGGATAAACGTGCCCTGCTGTTGGGTAAACATGTGCCTTAGTAGCCATATAGCAGCAAGCACACTGCACAATTAACTACAGTTTCTCCGTCTAACTAATCTGGGACAATCATGAGATTTTGGATAGGCTGAGGGAGCTGGGCCTATTCAGCCTTAAGGCTACTGAGGGGGACTTCAAATCTCTGAAGGGAGGGTGTCAAGAGGATGGAGCCAGGCTCTTCTCAGTGGTGCCCTGCAACAGGACAAGAGGCAACAGGCAGATACTGATGCAAAGGAAATTCCACCTGAACATGAGGAAGAACTTTACCATGTGAGTGCCTGAGCATTGGAACAGGCTGCCCAGAAAGGTTTTGGAGTCTACCTCATTGGAGATATTCGAGAACCGTCTGAACTCAACCCTTTGCCATGTTCTTTAGGATGACCCTGCTTGAGCAGGGACGTTGGACTAGATGACTCACACTGGCCATTTACAATCTTACCTATTCTGTGATTCTGTGATTTTGATCCTTTAGCCTTGGACAGCTTTTGTTTGCCATTTTTATCCAGTGGTGGATAACTCAATAAGATAATTGTGGTCATTTTTTCCTGTTGCCTCTTTTCTGCTCTTCTATTGGCTTCTGGTGATTTCATGGTTCTCACATTCACAGGGTCACTTGTAAGTAAAATTCTCTGGCCCTGAGGTACAGTATAACCAAATAATTGTCCATCTGGGCTTTCTAAACTCTGCAACCAAATGGTCGCATCCAAATTGCATCTTAGGAATTCCTCCTAACCCATTTTAATCCCTAAAATATATGGTAGAATAGTATCAGACCAATGCCAAAGCTTTTCAAAAGGCCATGCTGGCAATTAATAGTACGAATCGTACTTCAGTGGCCCTTGGATCCACGGCCTGGCCCTGTGTAACCAGCTATTTAGACTCTACCCAGCTCCTGGGGAAGCCTCATCGCTTGAAGTTCTCAGGGAGCAGCAGGGCAGGGTGCTGGATAGGGGAAGGGTTTGGGGAGCTGGGGTGCCCTCGCCCCCAGGTGTAGCCCCCCCTGGCCTGGCAAAGGACCAGCTGAGGCCAAGCCAGGGGAGGTCATGGCAGTCATGCAAGGCCATCCCAACTCAGGCAGCCTGGCCCGACGCTGGAGCCCCATCCAAGCCTCCTCAAAGCTCTTCCTCATTAAATTTGCTTTTCTCCTGGACATCTTATCCAAGGTTCATCTTATTGGAGCTGATCTTGAACAGGTAGCAAACCCCAAGGAAGTGAAAGGAAGAGCTTGTAGATCTTGCTGGAGCCCTGACAGTGGCATCATATTCATACACAAGTATGAAAGAAAGATAACTGAGGGACTAGATTTTCATTTAGATGTCTGTTTCTCTACACTGAATGGAAACTGAACTGAATGCCTAGGGATTTTTTTTAGGGGAGGGGTGAGAAGGGGATGTTATATCTTAAATTACTACTGTATACAAAGAAGCCTTCGCCAGGATTACAACAATATCCTTTATTAACTTTTGAAGAATTGATGTTGGTGAGCATGCAGTTAGATCAATTAACAGTGAATCTTATTTCTTGATCCTTTTATTTCTGGGATTATTTAATTCTCAAAGTCATTTTGAACATCCCAAAATGCTCTGACATGGCCCCATTTTCATATAGAGACAGAAGAAACTAAACAACCAAACCAAAACCAACAACAAAACCCTCTAAGCAGACATGACCCCAGTCAAAAAGGGAAAATTTGCTTACTCATAGCATGGTATTTATACTTAGGCAGGCTCTTGTTTTGTTGGGAACATAGTCTAAAAGTTCATAATATTTACATAAATTTCATTTTACTTTTTAGCTGTGTTATGAAATAATATAAAATATAGTCTAGCCTTATGGTGAACCTAACCAAGTGATCATAGCCGTAGAAGCAGCAGTTGTGTATTTGAAAGCTCTTGGTAAAGTAAGATTGTTCTTAAATTTGATAGTTTAATTATATATTAGTCAGGATACATTCAGTATAATAAGGGAATTTTTATTCAGAGTTTGAGCTTGGGGTTGTTTGTTTGGTTGTTTCTTTTCAATAAAGACAAAGTTTCACATTATATTTAATCATGAATAAGAGGATTCCAGCTGATAGCAAACTTTCACCCCAACTGCCTACTCCCTCAACTTCTTTCATAGCTGATCCTGTGATCATGTAGTTACAGGGTGAGTTTGAATCTGCAACACTGCTATAACAAGATGTTGAATACCTGCCAGATGAAAAACATCTTTTTTAAAGGTGTTGGCACTTCATAACTGGTACTCTGAAACTGAAACAGTCACGAATATGGGTCCCTTCTGAATATATGATTTTGACATGGCCTAATAAAGGTGGCTACACTGTTCCTTCTGTAAAAGGAGGATGGTAATGGCAGTCTAGTAGGAAAATTTCCAGTCTCCTCTAGCTCTAGCTACAAATAAATCTAAAATAAAAATGACATTGTAATGTTTTCATGGGGAAAAAATATCTCCAGAAACTAGTGCAGCTTCAGAAAATAAGCTAACAGAAAACCAAAAAAAGTTAAAAAATTATTAAAAAGTATTTGTAACTGTCTTCTAATGCTGTCTTGTTAGGTGAACTATGTCACATGGCAAATCAACTTTTTGATGTCTTTCTTCAACTAACATTTTGCAATTGCAGGCAAGGCCTTCCTGAATCGCTTTTATAGATTGGAAATGTTTTTAGAAATATCAGACTATAAGGAGTAAAGTTGTGGTTTCTTTACAAAAAGGACATTTTCAATGTATAACTCTCCACTGATGATGTGGATAGTCTGTCCCTAAATGACCTAATGACAAATACATAATAAATATGTATCTAAGTCCACACTGGTGACTTATGATTATCTTATTATTACCTCTTTTACAAGCTACTGAAAAAGAAAAGGCAAAATGTTTTCTCAAGTATGACATGACATTTACTTGATTTCCCCCTTAAAACTGGAGATTGTCCACTATACTTTCTTTATTATTATTTTTAAATTGAAAAGCTGTAGGCAACTTAATATCTGCCTGCGTGTATTATAACAGGGTTATTTCCTTGGTTCTTTCCATTTTCATATGAGCTTTGGGATCCTTTATTAAGTCATTGTTCTGTAACTACATTCTATTATAATTCTGCTCATTTTTAATAATATGTATGATATTTCTGCTGCCCTGAAGGACTCCCATGAAAATTAAATGTTTAAATAAAATGAGCATCCAATGCTTCTTTCTATTAGCCTAGTTAATATTTTATAAAATATTTTTTATCTGTCTTTCAATACCTGAACTTGAAAATGACTTTCTAAATATTATAAGCAATCACAAATACCCCTTGACTGAATAGCAAAGAAGAAATTCAATCTGTATGACAGTTGCTATTTGTAAACAGTTTGAGCTTTACTCTTGTGGTTTATGATGTTAGCTGAACCCTTTTGACTGAGTTACAGGGTTACATTCAGTAATGGTATCATGCCTTGCTATTTATAAATACCTTTTGGAGGGAGCTTCTATTTTTCTTTTTCAAATACAGAGCCCAATCCTGGAAAAAATAATTCAAAATTCATATCAATTTTATGCCCAGACCAGCATCATCCTGCCTATAATACAGAAAAGGCTATCATGAGATACATGCACACAGTTTTCTTTGAATCCCGTGAGATTTCTGTCTGCATTCAAAGAAGGAATATAGCCTTAGATGCTTAGAGATGACAAATGTATACAATTAGAATTAATTCCATTTGCTAAGGTGTATAAGTATTGAAAAAAATCATTGAGATTGCACTGTGATGCTATTAAAAAGAAGTTTCTGCTTAACAAAAATTGAGTGGTACAAATTTGTAAATTCAATACTATTTCCAATAGTAATTTCCAAACAACATTTTCCCAGCCTCTAAATAACCTTTAGCCTGTTAGATAGTGTCTATTCATATATCATTCTTTTGACTAAAAGTCTGGCTGACCTAACTGACTTGCAGGTTAACCCTGTTATCTTTATACCTTTTTTTTTCTGATGATCATGTCCATATAAACCTATTGTTTACAAAAGTTTTTTTTAGAGCTGTAGCATACTACTTTATGTATAATGCATAAATGAGTGTAGACTACAGCTCATTTTACTTAGCTGCGTTGTTGCTTCAATAATAGCGTAAGTAAAAAGCCTTGCAAAATTTATGTTTATCCCTAAGTTTAGAAGATGCAGAGTGATTTGAATATACTCAGGACAAGCTGCATAAGGTATGGCAGTAGTTTACCTCAACTTCTTCCTCCCCTCTCTAACAAAAGCAGAAATTAATTTGATTTTAGTAGAGAAAAAAACTGTACTGAAAAGGAAAGAAAAAAAATCTGACTTGAGACAAGTCTGGTTTTGTATCTGTTTGTTTTAGTCGCTGTACAAAGTCTGTTAGTGACCCTGGTCATGTCACTGACAGCTAGGCTGGTGCCATCTATTATTATTTAAAGAACTATAAGCACTCTTCTGCTTAAAACATGGGCATATTACTCATCTAGGTATGAAAATCCTAGGTTCAGTTTCTTATGTAGCCACAGTGGTTTAAAACTGTCATTCAGTTTAAGTGCATCCACTGGTTAAGACACAATACAGGCTATCTGGCTATTCACCAGCTATAACCCCATGTTGTAACCTTTCCTTTGTTAAAAAATAATTCAAGGGAACGTGAACAAAACTTTTAACTAAGAGATTAGAGTACTCGCCTAAAGGTGAAGAAACCTGGGTTCCTATTTCTGTAGTTCAAAGACTATTTAACGTAAAAATGGAAATAGCCTTGAGATGAGAATGTTCCTCCAAAAATAGGTCCTTCATTCTTTCCTACAAAACAGAAAAAATAACGGGATCCTACTTTCCTTGTATCTGGTTTCAGATTTGACTGCTGATTACAGAATGGGTGGTCAAGTTCATCACAATTTGTGGCAGGCATGCTTTAAACTCTCACGAATTTGTGTTGTGCTCAGGCCTGCGGTAGATGGTTGATGTTGCAGAACATGGCACAGAGCTCTGGGGAGGATCTCCAGGGATTTAGCAGGAGTTCACAGCAGGCCCCTGTTGATAGGTGCTGTGCTGCTTACACTCAGGAAACTTCAGGCATGCCTATAATGAGAAGCACTAACCTCCTGTAAACTTAAATCTACAGTCTCCCTTGGGTATAAGTGCCTCCAAGTTTAGGCAGCAGCTGTTGCTTTTCTTTTCAGATTACAGTTTCTACCTAAACATCAACATTTTCTCCAAATCCTTCTTTAGATGTTTAAATCCATTATTGACTCTATCTCTTAATCTCTGTACTACTTACCTTCTCCAGTGTTAATGGGAATATTCGTACTTCTTTCGTACACTTTACCTTCTGTGTTGCCTGATTCTGGTTATACAGGACAAGGGATGTCTCTTTGTTCACAGAAATTCTCAAAAGTCTGTTTCTTCTGGAGACTGTTCAGACCTTTAATGGGATACAAATCTGTGTGAGATGAGTTGGGTGCTAAATAATATAGGAAACATAGATGTTTCTTACAAGGAAGAAAACATAAATCTGTGGTGATGTGAGATGGAAATTTAGGAGATGAAAGACAGTAGTGTAATGTCACTGCTGGTCTGGGGAGACAATGTAACCCTGTTGATGAAATAAATAATGTAAATACATCTCTGCAGGGGATGTGTAAGTGAAATAAAACAAATACAAGATAGAGAGGTACTTTTAAAACACAAATACATTTAAATAATATAATTGCATGCTCATTTCATTTCATTTCATTTCATTTCACTTACCTATTCCTTAGCACTTATGTTTTACATACAGTGCTGTAAGAATTATGTTGTTTTGGACATCATCAAGTTTGGAGGATAATAATTCACAATACTGATGATATTCTGAGTATGAAAGCATGGCCCATGAGGCCTCTATGCTGTGCTTGCAGAGTATGAGAGAATTGCTGATGATAAAAGGCCTTTGAAGATTCTCATCCCTGGGATAAGCTTGTGGAGATTGTTGTTCTGTGACCATTTCATAGGGAATTAATCACCTGAGGTTGAGATGGTAACCCCATGTCCAGAATATGATGAAATTTACAATTATAGAGCCCTCACATGGCCAGTGATTCTTTTAGCTCAGTTGTTAAAAAAAAGCAGCTTAAGAGTTCTGCTGCTTTCAAAGCCTTACCCAACATTAACAAAAAAAAACAAACTCAAAAGAAACCCCAAAACACTCCGAAGAAAAATTTAACCTATGAAAAAAGTAGTTTTCTATTAAGTCAGTGTTTTTGACCTGAAGAGTGACTTTTTTTAAACATGCACATTTTTAATTGTAAAAAGGAGATAATTAAATATGAAGCATAAGTGAGTGGAAAGATGTGGTTTTTTAATCCTTAATTATAAAGACTAAATGCTAATGTCAAAACAAAATATTTAGAATCTGGAGAAATTCTGAATATTTTTGGACTGAAAGGCTCTGCTGAATTTAACTTGGACTTGAAAAATATTTTTGACGACTGAGTAATATATTTCTTGGTATGCAGAGTATTTGCCAAAAAAAAAAAAAAAAAAGTAGCTGCTTTAAATAAACCATCCTGACAGCAGCATGTGAACTAAGTTTATGACAATAGTCATACATGATATGGACACATGAAACGCTTTTCCAGACCAGAAACTGGTAATTCCTTGCAACCCAGAGGCACCTGAACAGGAGAAGTGGGCTTTGATAACTTTCCCTCACCAAATATGATTAAGCCTTATTATGTGTCTAATTGAGGATTAGAGATAAATGAAGCTAATAAAGGGGAAAGAGACTGCAAAAAAACAACTGTAGTAAGTTAAACTGAAAGTGGTGTAAATCATGTATGTTCATTTGAGCTTTAACTGGGCTTATGATTCTTAGTGAATAATTTATTTGACACATTATTTCTCATTCTTGCTTCTTTTTTCCCTTCTGT
This sequence comes from Empidonax traillii, assembly GCF_003031625.1. Taxonomy (NCBI): domain Eukaryota; kingdom Metazoa; phylum Chordata; class Aves; order Passeriformes; family Tyrannidae; genus Empidonax; species Empidonax traillii. Next base: position 183,004 of record NW_020955421.1, on the reverse strand, counting down.
TCACAAACAGCTTATTAAAAAAACTGCTATTTTATCATATGTATTAATTAAGAAAAAATGTTTAGTTGAATAATCTCCATTAACAGAAATTGCTTCTTGTTTTCATAAGAAATTTCTGGATTACTACTTGTGCTCATGAACAAAGTCTTGTGAAAAGTACTTACAGTTTGAAAATGTTTGTGGCACAAAATTGAAACTCCTCTCTTAAGTCTTCTTTGTAAATGAAATAGTGGGAATTTTCATGGTTTCAGGATAAAGTCACATCCATACAAGATAGTTGGAAGAGAGGTAAACCAAATGACATCCAAAGAAGAAATAAAACACTATATTTTTTAAACAAAAAAGTATTAACCCTTAGGGAAAAAAAGATAGAACAATGCAATCTAATGCTCAGTGGAACAGTCAAATAAAGTTATTTTTTTCCATATAGTCAAAGGGAAAATAAGAAGAAACGCTTTCATATATTCATTATCTAATCTGTACCCTTCCTGAGCAATATCTCTGTGAGTACTGGTAGCTCACGTACTGTCTTTTGAAGGTCTTTACAGTCAAGGTTCCATAACCTCCCAGAAAATCTATTTCAGCATTTCACTGTTCTTACCATTGTGTTACTGTTTTCTAATATTTTAATCCTAATCTCAAACATTGTTACAGTCTAAACCCATCATTTCTTGTTCTAACTCTTAGTTCATGGAGAATAATTTATTCCTTCTCTCTTACTTGCAGCCTTTTATGAAAAATTCTCCTTTTTAGTCTTTTTTTTTCCCCTTAGATTAAAGAATCGTAATTCCTTCATGGTGTGGTTTTTTTGTTTTGTTTTGTTTTTTTTTAACAGTTATATTTTCTAGGATCCTGGTTGTTCTTACTATTCCACTGAGCTCTCTTTAATTTTCAGTCTTTCACAAACTGCGGTGCCCAAAATTGGAAAAAGAAAGCGAGCTGAGGCTTGAACAGAGCAGAGCAGAACAGAAGCATTGTTTACAGGCAGTCTGACTATTTCTGCCTTTTATTATGGTCTATGCTTTTTTGCATCAGAGTGGCACTATTAATTCAACTTTTAGATTGTCACCTAACTACACCCTTTTTTGTGAAACTGTTACAGTATAAGGTAATTTCCCACATCGCTGTTTCTGACCTTAAAATTTTGGAATCAGTGAGTCTTGTGAATTGCTACAACTTATTGCCCTGGTGACTATATTCAGAAATTTTTTTCATCTTAGCAGAACTCTGTATCAATAAATCTCTTGTTGACAGAGCAGTCTTTCTGTATAATCTGAAAGACCCTGAAGAGAAGTTAAACTCTGCAGAGAGAGAGGGAATAAGATTTAAGTAATAGATGGTCCACCACAGAGGAAAAATTTGCTTGCTGTAGCTGATGTCCAGTAGTTAAAATTCATTGAATCTTTCTCCAGGTAAAATTAATTTCTCTAAATGGAGTGAAAAAGGAATTGTGAACATGATTACTGTAAGAGCTTTTAAGAATGGAATAAATATTCATGGAAATTATTAGTAATGTTTGTTCAGTTGTGTTCTTACTCCTAAGAAATTCAGATTTCCTGAATTACACTATTTGGAAGGACTAAGACTTAACAGAAGGCTTTTTTTCTTCCATCCTAGACTTATGGAGGTGCTAGCTGGAAGGGATGTCTGGTGGTCCATGTAATGCACTTCCTGCTCAAAGTGAGGCTAACATCAATCCTGGATCTACATCAGCTGTGGCTTTTTCTAACCTTGTCTTAGAAAAGATAGAGATTTCACCACTTTGTAGAAGTGCTCCAGTGATATTCCCTCTATACGGAGAGAAAAGATTTTCATAATATCCAATTTGAATTTCACAAGCTGCCACCTGTCAGAGATGCTTCTTTGTCTGTCACATTTTGGCCATCTCTTCTTTTTAGCTGCCCTTCTTCAGGAATTAGGCTTCTTTTGGCTTGTATCTCAGCCTCCTCTTTTCCAGACTTACAGGTCCCCCCATTTCTTGTAGGCCACATGCTCTTGTTTGTTTTCAGATGGACCCTTTACAATTTCTCAACACTCATTTTGAGCTGTGGAGCCCAAAAGTGGATATGCCACTCCAGTTGCAGCTTTTTCAATTCTGTGTAGAGTGACATGTTAAGTGTTGGCCTCAATTCTAGCAGTGTAGCCCAACGTGCACTTGATCTTATTCATGTTGGCAGTGGCACTTCTGCTCATATTCAGCTTCATCCTTACTCTAAGTCCCAGGACCTTTTGGTTGGGTGCCACTCAGCCAGTACTGTATCGTGAGGTCATTCCACCACACATGCAGAATTTAGGACTTCTCCCTCTTGAGCTTCACAAAGCTTCTGTTGGCCCACTCTTTGCTTTCCTCAAAGCCCCTAGAGCTGAATCTGTATCACTTGATGTGTAAAACAGTTTTTGAGCAAATTTCCTCAGGGAACATTCTGCCTCATCATCCAGGAGACAATATTGAACTGCTTTGTGAGTCTTTGTTTCATTACCAACCTTGATACCTCAAGCCACTGAATATTGCCTTGGAACCCAGTACTGCAGCCAGTTTTCAGCCCAGTTACAAGACTGTTTATCCCACCACACTTTCGCAGCCACAAGAATGTGGTGGAAGGAAGGTATTCCGAAAGGCCTTAGTGGAGTGAAAGTTCAGGGAACTGTTACCTCTTATCCTCCCAGCCCATCATTTTGTCATAGAAGGCAATCATGCTGGTCAGGTAGGACTTGCTGTTGTAAATCTGTGCTGATCTTGATTGCCTTCTTGTCCTTTTCATGCTCATAAGTGGATGATAGGAGGATATGCATCCTCCATCCCACCAGGGATGCACTTAGTGTGTCCACCTGAGAATTCCTTGAGTTGTCATTTTTACCCTTCTTAAAAATATGCATGATCTGTTATTGCTGTGTTTTAAATAGTTAGGAAGCAACTTTATAATTACATTTGCCAACTCTTCTACAGCCTTGGGCCCTTTTTCAGGCTCTGTAGATTGAATAATCTAGTTTTTCTAAGTAATCCCTTGCCTGCTGTTACCCAGCTATTCTTCTTGCCAAACCAGGCTGGTATAAGCAGAGGGCTGGGGGCAGCTTGTCTGGTAAGACTAAGGAAAACTCAAAGTATTTCAGTTTTGCTTATCATTCACTGCCAGGTTATCATCCCCATCCATTAACATTCATTCATTTGGTTGCTGGCTTAATTTTTCTCCATTCCTTTCATGAAAATAGATACCTATGTCATCAAGCACATTGAATGCTGCAGTACTACTCATATTACTAATCATATGGCATCTCCTTACCAGAAATGGTCTCATTTACCCCCAGAAATGACTCTGATATTGTGTTGTTCTGTGGAAAAGAACTAATATCAGTAAGCTTTATGATATTCAGCATTTAAAAAATAAAAAATGAAGTTGGTATTTCAGATTGGGTGACTATGTTTAGTGGATACTTTTTACACTCATTTCTTTGAACATCTTTTTTGCCAGTAGAATATTAATTACCCACACAGGAGATTCTGGTTCTCTGTCTTTCAGTTTGGTGTCTGGTTAACATCATCCCATTCCAGCTTTTCCACCTTAGCCATGGGCAAGCTACAGCAAATTTTGTGCAGACATGTCCTGTGCAGGAACCAAGAGGGATTAAGTGTGCTCAGTCATTCAGTTGGGATGACTCATATGTGGTCGAGTGATGTGCAACATCCTCAGTCACTCTGAGGCCTAGAACGTGTGCAATTCTGTGCACAGCACTGAGAACTGTATTGAGTCAAAACAAATCCTAGCAAGCTTTTGTCCAGAGTATGTAGGCACAGGGTTAAAATTTTCTTTTCATGTTCAAAGCTGGTTGAATTTTTTTTTTATTTTTTAAGAGATGGTAAAAAGCACCCTGATTGCAACTGTGCTGTCTGGGCTTCAAAGTGTGGTTTGTCTTTATACGAAGAGGTACTAACACTTTTAAATGTTATTTTTCCCCTAATTCAGTTCCCCCAAATGGCTGAGTTGTTTGATTGAATATTGCCCACCAAAGAAACAGCCTCAGGCAGGCATCTGTCATAGAAAATTTCATCCCAATTCATTAATATTTTGCAAAATTATAAGCAATGAAAGTAGGGATTTGTAATATGAAGTGTCAGAGAGCCTCAGTAGTACATTATGTTACTACCTGCCTGCACCAGTAAGTTACTGGTATGTGATTGAGTATTTAATAAAGCTCTTGAACTATAGATTTATTTTTTTTCATAAATGGATGCAATAATTTGGCTCAAAGGTGCTCTGAATTTGTTCTTTGTTACACACCTAGGAACAAAAGATCTGTAATAAAAGTGAAATGGCATTCTGAATTAAGAATGCCCATGCTTTTGTGTTTTGATGTCTCAGCTTTCATGCTATTTTTATGTTGTTTCTTTCATCTTTAATTTTACCAAGAGATTCATATTAGATGCATTATTAATCCCTGTAACACTGCCTTCCCTTTTTCTGTACAATCTGTGAGATTTTTGGCTTCAATAGAAATAATAATGTGTGAGATTATTTTCTACATTGAATATGAATAAACAAATAAACAATATGGATTTTCTAAAATCTCCACGCACTGTAATTTTCTCCTGAAGATTTCACTGATGCATTAGGACTGAGAGGCATAAGCAATCACCAAAAGCTTTTAAGCAATGATTTTGGTTGTGTACTTTATTAACTGAGAATTCTCAGCATGCAGCACATTATAACACATACTGCACTGGAAAATAAACAGAAAAGTGAAGTATATGGTAGCTGGACTTTCTGTAGGGTTTTGACATGGATTAAATGAAACACAATTCGAATATGTTGACCAACTGCAGAAGAAGCAATTAAATGTCTTACTGATGATGGTTAATGGGAACAATTAGAGAATGTGTTTTAAAACATGGCTGGTAGAGTTATGATGCCTGCAATGGAGAGGGAGAGGCAGAAGGAAGGGGAATAAGGGATTGTGAATGGCTAATGGAAAGACTGATAGTTTGGGAGCTGGAGATATTTTTTGTCTGTTGGGTAAAGGGGAAGCTGATTGCAAATACTGTTACACTTCAAATTAAAATGTGCATCATATTCTTTTGATTGTTTTATTTATTCTGTAGACAGTATCACAGCTGCACAAAGTGGTCAAATAAAAAAAGAGTAGAATGCATAGTGAAAGTCTGGCTGTAGTATTTCTAAATAAGTACAATGAAAAGGCAACCCGTAGGCCTTCTGCAGTGTTGGTCACTATTAATAAAATCACCTGATGGTCATCAGACTTCCATTCCAGCCAGAGAGCAACAACAATAATCCACTCAAACAAAAAATTAATACTGAAGGAGTATCTCAGGCCCAAACCATCAGCTAGCAAAAGGTAATATGTTTCTGTGCAAGGTAATGTAGCGCCTTTGTAGAAGACCGCTTTCTTCTTTTAGAAACAATGGTAATTGCAAGGGTTAATGTTTCCTGAGATCTGTAACTGATTTCAGATGTCTCCTTTGCAGCACTGCTGCTTATCCCACTGGCCTTCCACAGAGGTGTGATGCTGCTGTAGGTATAAGATAATCCAGCTGCTCCTCCTTGAGTCAGCCCTGAAGCTGGAAGGACTGGAAAGTATGGTCAAGCCCCAGTGAACATCCCCCTTCCACACGACCCAGTTTGGGTCTGGAAGCAGAATTTCCATGTCCTGGAAGCACTCCAGTAATAGGCCACACCAAAAGTAACAGCCCCTCAGTGGTTCTGGAGCTGTTTTTCTGGTTACCAACATACTGTTCATATCTCTGTACTATTTGTGTTCATAGCTAGAAATAAGGAGGGCCTATGTTAGCTAGAAATAAGGAGGGCCTATGTTAGCAGTGTGGTCCTTCTCTTCTCGGAGTAGTACATGTCCTAAGGTCTGCCCTCCAAAGAAGACAAGTCACCGATGCTTCAGAGCACAGCACAGAACTCTAAAGTGTGTTCCATGTTCCAAAAATGTCATGAAAACTAACTTAAGTTGTACTTTTAGTGAACATGTGCATTCATCTAAAGCCAAAAGAATTGCTGTGTTTGCTTTATCAGTGCTAAGGGATACAGAAATTAAAGTGTCCATTATGGTTCATTTGCTCTACACATGTAATACATTGCCACACATATTTCACCGAATCACAAAATATGCTGAGTAGGAAGAGACCTGTGAGGAATTTGACTGGTTTGTTTCAAAAAAAAAAAAGTGCCAACATAATTTGGAACACTCGTGAAAGTGGTAATTCTTCACAGTTTGATTAGAAACAGGCTAATAGGAGTTTAAACTGAGAAGAGAGAATGAATGGTAATTGTTTTTAAATAACATAGTTTAAGCAACACAGTTGCAAGTAACACAGAGGTAATCATTGAAGTGTGTAAGCTAGATTCCTTTTCTCAGTTACCAATTATTATTACTCCAGCTTAAATTAAAAAAAAAAACAAAACAAACAAAAACACACCAGACAAATTATTCCAATTTATAATAAGGCAGTTGTATTGAGTCTGTCTAGGATAGAGTTAATTTTCTTCATGGGAACTCATATGGTGCTATGTTTTAGATTTGTTACCAAAACAGAACTGATAATGCACTAATTTTCTAGCAGTGTTTTCGCAGCATCAAGGCTCTCTGTTTCATACTGTGCCCCACTCCAGAGGCTAGACTGGGGGATGCACAAAAGGTTGGAAGGGGAGATGATTTGGCAGATGACCTCAGCTATCCAAAGAGATTCCTTGCTTAGCAATTAAAGGGAAAAGAGGGGAGGTTAGCCATCTTTTGCTTGGGAACTGGCTGAGCATTGTTCTACCCGTGGGAGCTGGTTGCCTTTGCAACACTTTGGGGTTTTTTGTTTCCTCTCTTCTTCCACATATCCTGCATTTATTAACTTTTTTTTTTTTTATCTTGATGCCCAATTTTTCTTGCTTTTATTTTTCCATCCCTTATTCCCTTTCCCACTGGGAGCAAGGGAAGGGAGCAATCAGCTGTGTGGTGCTTAGCAAATCAGCAGGGTTAACCCAGAACAGGAAGAGTAGAAAGGCTGTGGCAGACTTTCCTTGTTATTAACTTGTTTCATGGTCCAGTACTAAATGAGTATAAAATGTCCATGTTCTGCTTTATTTATCCATTACAAGGCAATGGAGATCAGCACTGTTGGTTTCAGTAAAACTACTTCTGACTTAAGCTGTTGTACCTGAGATGAGATTAAGGTTTCCTTTAGGTTTGCTCTCATTGTACTCCTCTGTGAAAAATATTTCACAGCAGAAAACAAAAGTAATTGGGTATAATTCATGATTCATGGAACAACACCTACTGTTCCAAGTTGGGACTGAAAAACACTAGGAGATGTGTTAACACAATGTGAGACAAATGCTGAAAAGGTGTAAATGGCTGCAGAGCCATTGTTTTCAATGTGTGTACATGCATTCAGCCTTGTTTATGTGTATTTAGACTGGGAATCAGCAGAGTTATTATAAATTTTTTAATAATAAATATAAGTATAAGCCAGCTGGAGCTGGTGCATTCAGCTCTTCTTGGTTTTGTTGTTGTGGCTGATATTTGTCATACAATAAATAAGCACTGTTAGAAATATCCTCTTCTTAAAACTTTAATAGAATTTAATCCATAAATACTTCTCTAAATACTCCTGTTTTACTAATCATAACGGAATACATTCACTGCAAGAGTCATAAAACAGATGAGGCAGTGAAAATGTTTAGCGAACATTAGAACTAATAATCATAACGATGCTACTACAGCAGTTGGAGCACAGCACACAAAGACACAGCAAGATGCTGCCATAAACTCCATCCACTCTACACTGAAGCAGTGGTAATCTAGGG
>NW_020955421.1:172763-175166 GCF_003031625.1 Empidonax traillii | reverse complement strand
ACGGAATACATTCACTGCAAGAGTCATAAAACAGATGAGGCAGTGAAAATGTTTAGCGAACATTAGAACTAATAATCATAACGATGCTACTACAGCAGTTGGAGCACAGCACACAAAGACACAGCAAGATGCTGCCATAAACTCCATCCACTCTACACTGAAGCAGTGGTAATCTAGGGTTGTATAACTGGTATTACAGGCTCCACTGGAATTAATTCGTGTTAGCAGAGCCAGAAATGACATAAATGTCTGTTTGATGTTTAGAATACTTCCTCTTTGTCAGCATTTGTTCTCTTTTTTGACTCTTTACAGTGCTTAGACTGAAGTTTCTTGTTTTGTCATCATCTTCTGCTTTGTTATTTAGCTTCATTTTGTGAAAGAAAGAAGGTTCATCTTTTCTATTCCATTTGGAGGTGCAATACTCGGTAGACCAGCAGTGTAACACTGTATCAGGTGTGAGTGCATCACCCAGGGCTGCAGAGCTGTGCTGCTGACTCACCTGGCTGTTAGGTGTTAGGTGCTTTTACAGAGAGGCACAGTTATTATGCTGTCCTCTTTTGGCAGGCAACCCAGAAATATAAATAAATGTAAGTTTCTGAGTTTGAGTGAAGAATCAAGAAAAATCCAAATGGAATAAACTCCTGGCACAAAAGAAACAAAACTGTTGTTCAAGGCTATATACATTTAATTCATAGCTGGTCGTTTTGGATGACTGATTGTGTATATGTTGCATGCATATGTGGCTATTCATCTGCACGTGTGCTCGGAGCCCAGTGGAACTGCCACCAACTTAGGACACATTTTACCCTGGAATACCTCCAGAAGAAGAATTTACAAGCTGAGCTTTGCTGGAATTTATGGATAATAGCTACATTAATAAAATTAGCAGCAAGGCCAGTAAAGCTGCAATATGAAGGATGGTAAAAGGACCCAAATAGACTAAATCAGAAAAAGAATAACTTCATGAAAAGGTAGAACTAAAAAGGAGGTGTTTGCTGTGATTTAGGTGTGTCCCTACTATGGGGTGGATGTCTTGCTAAACCACCATGACTAGTCTGTTGACCCCAAATATCCATATTTACTTTAAGCTCAGACATCTGTGCATCCTCTGTGAAGGCTTTGTTTTACTATGTAGAAATTATTCCTAGATTTGATCATGCATAATTAACTAATGGTGACCTATACTTCATAAGATTGTCAATGCTGATATTGTCATAAATAAGAAATAACCTGACAAATAATACAGTATAAAGTTAATTAGTGCACAGCACAGCCTCAGGAAGAAAAGAGTATGTTTCAAAAACCCTGTTTTTCTAACCCTGATTGATCATTCCTTTTGAGTTTAATGACAGCTCAAAGCTAGGATCAAAAATTGTGTCCTTGCTAATGTCTTGAAATTATTGAGTTATTGTGTAGAGTATTGCAACTACTCTAAAGTAACGATTGGCTATGGGTTTGCTGCTTTTTGTGTGGTTTCTTTTTTATTTTTTCTGCCCCAATAGTATTTTTCATCCATGCCAAATGATAACCTTTTTTTGAGAAATAAACTAATTAAATATTTAATATAACAGTGGCTCAAACAAACTGAGAGAATCTGGCAAGGAAGACAAGGCATATGTTCTGAAGAGAACTGTAAATAAATGGAAAGTGAAGGTGAGGGATGTAGGAAAATTCAAATTTAAGTAATAACACATAATAAAGCAAAGCATGAAAACACACTCAGACAAGCAAAACCTAACTAAAGAATAAGCTGTTTTCCAGACTGCAGTGGTAGTATTTTTTATTTTCCTGTCTTCCACTTCTCAGAAGTGACTATATTTAATACAAGTTTCTGTTCTAGTTATTTAAAACATGTTAGACTACCGGGTTCCATTTTCAGTTGAATGGATCTATACATTCTTTTTTTGCCTAGGCACCTTTTCTGCTCCTGTTGCAATCACAGATAAAATTCCTAAATAGCAAATCTTGGTATGGGATTGGGAGTTGGAAAAAGAGTACTAGGTAAAGGTAAAATGAATACAATTCCAGAGTTAGTATTTTTAGCACTTCATCTGTAATGGGAAAAGGGAGAAAGGCTTCAGTGTAAGAAAAGAAACAAAGTCAACCAAAAAAACAACAACTTATCCTGTGTTTGTTATGAAAGTTTTCCATCTTCCTCATTGAAAATACTCCAAATACTGAATTTCACTTTCTTTACCATGAATGAGTCTAAAAGTGCATTTGTTCTTGTGGAGTAGAAAGTACCGAACCTCTCAGTCTGGACTATTGAACCAGAGAGTCTAGAGGCTGTGCTGGGTTCAGAGGACAAGTAGCAGAGCACGTGTGTGTGCGTATGTGTATAAATTATATATAAATGTGTGTGTGTGTGTGTGTGCACATATATGGGGGGGGGGGATATGTGTG
>NW_020955421.1:156239-172443 GCF_003031625.1 Empidonax traillii | reverse complement strand
TGTGTGTGTGTATGATGATATGTCTCACAGTCTGAGCAGGATGCATTTCATCTTCTGAGAAGAGTCCTCTGCCTGTGCTACTGTCCCTCCAAAATATGTCCAGGGTTGCTTAAGGGGGATGGTAGGTAGCAGGGACAAAAGCTGTGCTAGTGAGACTGCTGTCTGCGATTACAAGAATCCAGTACCTATATCTGTCCTGTCTGTGTTTCATGCAATCATATAAGCAAAGTTCTTGAGGTCAACTTCCTGCTGCATAGGAGAATAGTGAGTCTGAGGGACTTTCTCAGTTGCTAACCAGCTGGAAGACTACACTGGGGACAAAGGACAGGAACTGACTTGGAATAGAGGGGAATCTGAGAGAAAAACGTTCAAGACATCCTTCTATCAACCTTCTGCCTGGTGGCTTATCAGAGGACAGTGAATCAAACCTTATGGTAGTTTATGGGGTTGCCTCAGAGATGCTGTGGAAGGCCTTGATCCAGCACGCTGGCACAGATGCCAGCTGGACTTTCACCAAGGGAAAGATAATTACGGCCATGGGTACAGCCTTTCTGCAGCACTGGTACCACAGCTTTTCAGCTGAGCTGAAAAATTGGTCAGAGAAATAGCTTAGTGTTGACCTGTTGGTTAAGGGCTATTAAGATACTTTTTGCTATTCATTAATTGTGTCAGACTCAATATGATTTTAAAATGAAAAAAATAAAGCATTCAGCATAACAAGCTTTCTAGAAAAACTCTTTCATTAAAAAGTAACTTTTCATTCTGAAGTTTTAAATTTCCCAGGTGAAATTACTGGCTGTAATTTAACTAAATTGTGAAATGCTTTCTTATATCTTTAAATTACAATTTCTGACAGATTTTGTAAGAACAAAGATTATGCATTTGGATTTAAGAAAGATTATGACATGCCAGCAAAGACTAACTGAGGTACATGGCCTGTAGTAATAGATATAATGTGAAAGCTATTACCAATGATAATTTGATCCTGGTACATTAAAAATAGACTCTTTTACAGATTTCAAATATCGTTCCAATTTCTGTCTTGTGCAGTGTGTGGCTACTGAGCCCTTCCACATGGAGATACAGAAGAGTGGCTGCTTGCAGTTTTACTTCTTCTTTGTCTTGAAGTGAGGAATGACTTTAAGCTTGGGCTTACAAGGGCTAGAATTTCTCACTTGTGAAAGTGGTGTATTATTCCTGGCCAACAATCCAAACAGATCAACATAGCCAGACTATCCTGTAATCAATTTTGTATTTTATATTTGCACACAACTTCCATGTGAAGACTTCCTCACATGGCATGGTTAGGTCTGCAACGTGTAACTAGTATTTGTATCATAACCTGTAATTATTATTTGAATAATATGTAATTAGTATTTGAATAATATTAATTTTGGCTATTTTTATAAATAAATTAAAAATTGTTTTTTGGTAGATCAGCAGAAATTTTAAGTATTTTGCTCATGTTAACAGAAGGAGATTTTTAAGATGATTTTCCCCCAGAATAGAGCTTGAAAAGTGGTTTCAATCTCAGAGAAAGTATAATGTATTATTTTGGCCATTATGTGGAAAGGTTAAATTTGTTTCTTTTCCTTAGAGATGTGATAAAAGAGGCTGAAAATTCTGAAAAGTCTATGGAGAAATGAGTATTTTTTTCTTAAATTGTAATCCATCCTATATTCTAAAAGGCCCCTGGGTCCACTTATATTAATTTACTTCCAGTAAATTTTTCCTCTTCTCAGTCTCTGATACCTCATGTATAAGCAGAACATATGTATCCAAAAGTTGACAGTAGTAGTTTATTAGTTCTTTCATGCAGGCAGAATGTTCATGGCAATTAAAGATAATTCAGCACTCAAATATGAACAAAGGAAATGTTAATATGTCTGTCAGAAATTCAGCTCAAAGATATAAAGAGAAAAAAAATAAATAATGAAGTAATTTCCAAGAACTTTAAAAAGATACTACAAAATTTTTAATAGCAGTGCCAGACAGTACATGTCAACTTTCCTTTTTAAACCTTTTGTGGTTTTCACTTGGTTGTGAAGGTTTGCTGAAGCTGGATTAGTTTTGAAGAACTTAATTGGGGAAAGATAATGCTTCTCCCTGGATAAATTTTCAGGGAGAAAAAACCCCAACAAACACAAAGAAACAAACAACACGACTGAGATGAACATTTCTTTTTACAGCCACAAAGCTTTGAACAATATTGAATTTTTGAGTTGTGTATTACTCTCTTACATACATTGAGAAGTGCAGAGTTCTTTTTTCTATTTTCTTTCAGTAATAATGCACCTATTGATGCATTTTAAAGGTCATAATTTTTCACTTTTTAATACGGGTGTAAATCAAACAGGAGGGCTGCACAGCTCAAAATTGAGTGTAATAGCCATGCCTTGCACTGTGAACACCAAGCAGTCATGAAAGTGTAATCTCTACCTGAAATGATGCAAGATGGCTAAAATGAGTGTAATAGCTCTCTGTTTCACTGTTTATTCCAGAATAAGACATGGAGTTCTGAAACATTTTATATTTTAACACACCATCAAAACAATTGAACAGCATCCAAGCAATGCACAAGGAGTACATAAAACAGAAAATGGACAGCAAGTGCAGCAAGGTAAGCCTCGTTTAGTGGAGATGGATCTCATTATCACCTACTGTTAGATGTTTACAGAAACACTTACATTTTGGCCTTAGCCTCATCATGTAGTCTGTGGGGAGAAACAGGCACTGGAAATGCCGAGTTTTCTCATGCCTGTTTTATAAATCTGTGTTAGGAAATAATGAATGGCACTGAGAAATACCTATTTCTCTTCACTATCAGGGCTGTCTAGACCACTAGTTCAAATACCAACTCCTGCTCTGTAAATGCCTGCAGTTACTCGCGGGTGTTAGCTTAGATTCACTTCTAGGTGGGATTTTTATTTTCCTGGATAACTTTCTAAAGTTGTCTGAAGTTATAAGTATATGACCTACAGAATATTAAGGTAACTTCAAAGCTTTATAGAGGCTCATTTAAAGCTAGAAGCTAAGTTAGATCAGGAATTGTGGCTGGTCATTGTGTATTATATTAGCTCTATTTCCTGTGGTCAAATCAAGTTCTTTGCTGAGAAGTATGAAAAGTATATATTTTCTTATTGTCTCAGTGAGATATATGCCTTGTTTGCAATTTCCCTGATTCTGAGCCTACTGTCCACAGCCTTGCAGGCAGAAGTTGAGCTGACAACTAAAATTCAGCTCCAACAGGAGCTCCTTCTCAACTTTCAGTGTGAAGGGAATGCCCAGGATGTTCCTAACCCTGCAGTTTATGACTGCAGAGGGCCTGAGGCAATAGGTAGGAAGGAGTCAGAGCCAATGCTCAGCTGATCTGTATGAGCCTGCTACCAGTTCAGTCCTTCCAGCTTGGGAAGTTCAGGGTACCTGCACAATTCCCCTTCTCTGAAATGCATCAAACTCCTTCTGGGTCAGTCACATCTGGACACAGCGGTCTATAGTATTTCTGTGTTTCCCAGTGTTATTTATCTCACTAAAAGAATTATATACAAGTAGGCTTCTAAATTAATCTTTTTTTCACATAGTGTTTTTCCTCCATCTCCTTCTCCTCAATAAGAGAACAGATTTTCAGAACTTTCCTTAGCTGCGTTTGAATCATCATGCTTTCTAAATTTGTTCTTATGTGATGATTAGCAGAAGCTCATTTGCTCACTGGGCTTTCATTTCTTTCTTGGGTGTGCCTTAGGCTCCTGTGTTTTCCCAGGCTTAGTTATGCAACATGGCAAGGGCAGATTAATGATGGACAAGGGCAGAGTTACTCTATGTTAAGCAACAGCTAACTGTATGTTATTTGTCAAGATTCCTGTTAAGACATGTTGCTCATCTTTCATTTTGAAAAGATATGGACATATTTGGTAGTGATACCATAGGTTGTTGTCAATCAACAATTTTAAATAAAAAAAGTATTATTCAAAGTCCTTCTTCAATCAATAGGTTTGTTTTTTTCTTTTTTTTTTACTGTTTTCACTAAAATTGAATGGAGTCCAAGTTCCCTACAAAGTTGACTTTACTGTATTTGTATTAATTTCAAATAACAAAACTGCTGATAAAAACTTCTCCACATTTTTGCTACATTTAAGTGACCTAAGACATTCTATCTCCAAAATGATTTTCTTCCAATTTTTGCTAATTTAAAATCTTATTTTAAAAGCAAACAGTGGTTTTAGAAAAAATGCTCTTCCCCAACATTCCCTTCCCTCTCCTCCCTACCCTGGGTTTTATTCTACTAGATTAATCTCTAAGTAAATTCACTTAAATCACAGATTTCTCCTGAGGTTAATGAGAACTGAAGGTATTCTGGGTATTAGAAGCACAGTAGCATTAATAGGAAAAGTAGTAGCTGCTACCTATGACTACCTATTTTGGGTGAAGACCAAGAAATTTGCATAGAAAATTTACCTGACTCTGGCTTGTTAACCAAAGACTTTAAATAAACTTTTCACCTTTATGTTTTTTCCTTGGCATTTGTTTTGTGAGTATATTTTAGAATGGAGCCTTCTAAGATTTCTCATGGTCCCTGCAATCTGGAAACTTCACTTGACTGATGAATGAGGATGATTGTTCAAAATGATACGATGGCAGCAATTACAGATGCTCAAGCAACAGAGTAAATACAGTGGCACAGACAATTTTTTTGTGGTGCAAGCCCTAACAGGAATGTGCCTTTGACTCAGAGGGAAGGCAACATGTTCACAGCAAGGTTTGGATGACTGTGGAGTGCACCTTAGCAGATAAAAACTATTCAGGGGTGGAGTCATGAATTCCTGACAGCTCCACTGGCTGTGGAAGCCCCCAGAAGGGATCTGTCAGGTCCCCCCAAAACTTACCAAGTGGGTGTCAGGGGAGAACAAATTGTAATCTCATACCACATGTAATTAGTGGATTTAGAACATAAAACTTTTGAGTGACAAAGATCAGCAATACGCAGACTTTCCAGCTGGATAAGCTGCATTTCCTACGTTTAGTGGGGAGAGAGGCCTTTTGGCTCCCCTGCAAGATTGGATTAGGTATGCAGTGTCTGCAAAATTAGCATGATGTGCAAAGAGGGGCTTCAGAAAGGGGATAACTAGACATGGACCTACTTTTGTTCACAAAGCCCACAAGCTGGTTCCGAAAAGTACTTTGTCCACTGAGGGCTCACTGAAAAGCAGGTGCCGGGAGCCCACCACAGGGTTGCTGGTTAGGGGGAGGCAACTGCAACTGGTTCTACTGGCTTTTTGCTTTGTTGGATCTCAGGTGTTTCCTGTTGCTCCTCCTGTGGAATTGAACTTTAAGGACCTTACACTGTCAGAAACTGTTTGGAGGAGGAGAGAGAACAGACGCCCTAACTCATACATGTGCTTCCTCTTGAGCAGCTCTAAGTAGACAGCAGCTCCCAGAGGCCTTTTTTGTTCCCTGTTTTTCTCTTCCTGAGCTTGCCAACATAGACTCTATCTGATCTTTTTACAATGACATCAGTGACAGCCTCATATTACATTAAAATATGTTTTTACTGTCTGTTCAGGAATGGAAGGGCAATCTGACATGACCAGCACCTGGTCAATTTGTGTTATAATTTGCATAAAGAAATGTAATATTATTGCTAAACTATCATGTTAATAAAGTCGTGTAATTTAATTAAGATTGAAAGTTCCACTATACCTCACAGAACAAAATCAGAATAATAATTTTTTCCTCAAATGAGCTGAAGACCTCACAGAGTTTATATTGTCTTTTTATCTATGTGTGTGCATGTCTTCTGTGTCTGCTCACTCATTAATTCACATAGGTCAATAACTTGGGCTGGAAGCTGAGCTGTAACAATTAGGAATAACCTATACAAGCACAGAGAAAACTTAGGGGTTTAGGAAGGATGCATACAAAATAGGCATGCCCTGCTTCCTGAGCACACCTGGCACTGAAATGCCCCTGCAGTATAGTCTGCACACCATGTAAGACCTCAGAGAAAGTGTCCAATCCTTTCACTTCACTGTCTATTGTGAGCTTTCAGCCTGCACCAGGTCATGGGGGTTTTTTTCTGCTATATAGACAAGACTTTGGATTATAAATCATACTGATTAAAAGAACCCAACCAAGCAAAACAAACCAAAAAACCCAATGGTATAATGATAAGATTATAAAGTACTTGCCTCAACTGTTCCATTCTGAAATAGTGACAGGATCAGACTGCGGGCTAATGGAAATGATGTTGTTAGTTCTCATAAGTGTATTTCTTACAAAGAATAAAGGTAGATAAAAACCCTTTTTTTTTTGAGCTTCCAAAATTTATATTCATATATGAAAAATATTCAATATCTGAACAGGAAAATGGTTCAGACAAAGCAAAAACACAGTATGTATAAACCTTAATATGTCAAAGTGGAAAATCCATAATTCTTTGAGCATTAAGATGTCTCAGAGGCAGTTTCATTTGTCCTTGACTTTGGGCAGGTATTTCAGTCACAGCTGTAGGGTCAGCCAATTATTCCGTCAAATCCAGACTGCTGTCAGAGGAATTGTTTTGTGAAAAATCAACAGAAGCACAGTTCATGCCGTCCTCCAGGACTGCATCAGTATAGTTAACTCAAACGACTGGAATTCAGATGGAGCAATTCATAGGTAAATGAGTTTGAAATGGTTATGAAGAAAAGGAAAAGTCTATAGCACTGAAGGATTTCTGCATGTGTGAAAAATATAGCATCTGATAGATGTACTCTTTTTAAATATAAGCCCACATCTGCTGAGAGAATGCATTTCTATGTGTGATACCCCATGAAAGTGTTTTATTATGCTTCGAATTAAGACAAGGAAATTGTACATTTAAATGTTCCTAACAGCCACTGAAAACCTTTGGACTGTTACTTTTTAAAGCAGGAAATATGGGGAATAGAAAGCTGAGCTCCTCATTGCATTCTGCTGTCTAATTCATGATACATCATTAAAAATTTTAAATCCACCCTTTTTGTCAAATACTTTTCCTCACATTAATTATCCAATCACAACAGGCTTAATTAATAGTCCTTGTAAAATGTGGTTCCAGCTAGTTGGAAAGGTCCTTCTGGTTAGAAAATTTGTCCTTATTATGGGAATTGTTGTGAGAAGGTTAATTTATATTAGATGCTAGTAGAGTATTTGAAAAGGGGGTATATAGAGTTGTGGTGAAGAGTGACAAGAAAATCATGAAGAAATTTCTGCTTTATTTGCATGTGCCACATCTCTAAGGCTCCATGTACAGTATTTATCACAGAATGTATGTTTTGAATGAAATAAATTTGAATTCACTTTCAGTGTTACCACATTTTAAAAACTGTCTGTGCCAGATATTAATACATGGGTTTTTCTTGATGGTTCTGGTCATCTGATGGTATGAAAAATGTCTACATCTAGAAACATAGGATTAATTTAATTTAGTTAAAAGTCTTCATAATAATGTTGTTTGGTGGATTGTGAGAAATTCTGACTTTAACTCTGGCTCAGAGGCCCAATATAGACAGTAATTATTGATTTAAATAACTGTTTCAGAAATTAAACTAACAAGCTTTTTTAATAATACTGATATTTCTGAGCATGAGATTTTTTTTCACTTTTTCATGCATTTTATTAGAAATTATATTTATAAGATGTGAGCATATGTCTCCATAGCTATCAATGTAGCTTTGTTATAAGTTGTACATGTATAAACCTTTATATATTTATTCACATATTTATAAAATCTATCTATACTCTATAAATTGTCAGTGATATATCTCTAGAATGCATTAGGATATGTATGATCAAGTACTTACAGATATGATTCATGTAACACCATTACAATGTTTCTTATGAGACAGTGATGGTGCCTCAAGACTTCAAGCAGCATGAAGTCTCCAAGCCTCCATAATTTTTGAGAAATTGAATTCAGAATACAAGCCTTTCTCTTTGAATCAGTGTAAAATGGAATCAAGTGATGTACATAAAGATTTCCAGAACCATGGTTAATATTGAATAAAACAGAAACAAAAGCAAGAGATATCTAGAGATATCTATAGATATTGGTTCAATGCAGATGTTAGACAAATGCTACCAACCCAAATGTACTGTGACAAGTATCTCCTTTTCCCCTCCCCAAATTCTTGTTTGCTAACATGAGGGGGAGAAGCTCACTTTATCAAGTAAAAGCTGATTTGATTCCAGCAGCTGTGTGTTAAGACACAATATATTGTGAGATTCTCAGTAAAATCACTGGAGCTAGCAGTATTGTAGAGACATTTACAGACAATGCCAAACTATCAGAAGTGAAGGTTCATAGAACTAACAATGCGACTTCAATGCCTATTCTCAAAAAAGCACTTTGTTTTCCATTCATACACAAAATGCAATTAACATAAATTAGTACAATACCCCTCCAATTTTGAGAACAAATAACGATCATTCTAAATCCATACCACTTTTTCAGAGGTTAAAATTAATTTTAAAGTATCAGATTCTTTCATAGCGTGAGAGTATGCTAATTTGAGATAACATTTTTTTCAAAATTATTAGAGAAATCTATTCTGATCAACACAAAGAGGACACTAAGGTGATTTCTGACACTGTCAGATGAGACACTCTTGATGCTAAACACAGCTTCATGGAATAAAAGCCTATACAGTAGTGCAGAATATCAATTGTTCATCTCGTTTATTTCTTCCTATTGGGTATATCTGGAGTGGCATCCTAACTGAGTGTTAATGAGGAATTAATTAGAATTAAGTGCTTCAATAGCAGTTGGTGATTATTAGCTTTTTTTAGGATCAGGCAATTTAATTCTGAAACAGTTCTCTCACATTTCCAAAATGGGCATAAAACAAATAGAAAGGCCATTAGTTCTCCCTTCTCCCCTCAAGCCTTGAATTTGCATTCCTTCATACAGTGACATTTTTAGGGTGATTTTTAATGACATCATTAGAAACCTGCCTCTCCTGCCTATCCAAAGGCAAAGGACTGTCCAAGTTTTCAGTAAGCTTTTTATACGTAGCTTCCATATCTGTTGTGAAGAAACCATTTCTAACAGAGCAGAGGTGTTGTTTGGTGTCTGTGCTCGCTCAGTTCTCAACCTGTCTGCTTAGCAAGCCTTGCATCAGTGCTGTGGATATGTAGGAAATCCAGTATCTCATAGGAGATGAAGTTTGGAAACAAACTGATGGGTCAGGAGACATCTGCCAGGTGATAATGACTTGAGGTCACTGTGGAACTAAGCTAGATATGACCCAGAGACCACAGCTGAGACATTTGGTATTCCTTCAGCCTGAAATAGATTAGACTTTCTGTGAGTAGCATCTCTATGCATTTTCAGACTTCAGTGAGACTGGTGATTTTAATTTATTCCTTATCAATCTGATATGAGAAAATAAGCAAGAACACTATTTTTTTTTTTTTTTAGTGGCTAGCATTGCTTGCAGCTGGATTCAAGGTCAGACATTTTTCTTATTTTTCTTCCTTCAAAGTATTTAATGGGTTTTATTGTGAGGAAGACTGAAGATGATGACTTTCAGTCATGAAAATAAGATGAGGTAAAAAAAAGGTACCATGCTTCTCTATTACCCTTCCAGTTCCTAACTTGCCCTAATGAAGTTGCTGTCTCAGCTTTCCATGGTAAGCTAGAGCTACAAAAGTGTGTCATAGGATTTAAAACTTGCACACTGCTCTGTGTGGTATTGTAGGGCAAACACAGCCCTGTTTAGAACTGCTGCCAAATATGTATATACAACTGGCAACTTAAAAAATCAGCATTTTTAAGTCAGCCAAGTTGAAAACTTAAACCTAAAAGGTAGTTTGAATTTCACTAATTTCATAAAACAAAGAAGTGAAAAAATGTCTGCAAGAATATTTAAAATAATAAAATGGAGTTTACATGTACTCCCAGGCAACATAAAATGAACATGTACTGCACAGACAGTGAAAGCAAAAGAGGTCAGCATGGACATATGAAAGTTGGGATGACAAGCATGATTAATAGAAGCAATAGGATTTAAATACCATACTTAAGATTTTTTCAGTTATTCACCTTGGTCAGGTGTGATGGTTTTGGTCTAGGCCTTCCTGGTGACCAGTTTGTAACCAAGGAAGTGTCCAAGTACCCAGTATTCCACACGATTTTTACGTAAACCAGAGTATAAATAAGTTGGAGATTAAAGACCTCTCGCTCTTCTCTTCCGGCGAGGTTTGGGAACAGTGGGTCCCTGCATTGGTCTCACTTATCTAAGGCTGAGGCCTGCAGAGTCCACCGTCCTGGCACGTAGAGGTTTGGAGAGTGCTGGCCTTGTCTGCCAATCCTGCTATTCTAAGGGACGTGGTGAGATCTGTTTTGTTAATTATTAGTATAGTTCTTGAATTTGATCTAGTATACCTGTTCGGTGTCCCTTCTGTTCCCTTTCGTCCCCTTTTCTTTCCCTTTCCCTATCCCTTTGTGGGGGGGGATCCCCTTTTACCGTGTATATAGCATCTTAACTGTACATAACTGTAATTTACATAAATATAGATATATTTTTATATAAGCAACTTTGGGTTCTTTAATTTTTATAGTTTTTTTCTTTACCCTAAGAGAAGAAAGGAGGGGGGGAAAGGGCCTGCTGTCGTAACTTTTGGGCATTTGGCAGGGAGCCAAGTCCAAACCATCAATCAGGTACTGCATTATAACACAAAATTAATGTGGTCTTCCTAATGTTAAAATCTTGCTAATTCACAAGACCAGCTTTGAGCCTTGAGCTGGACTTGACGATTTACAGAGCTCTCTTCCAACCTCAGCTATTCTTGGTGATTCTGCCATAAAAGAGATAATTTAATCTTTATCTTGGACACAACAATGAATAACTAGAATGAAAATGAGCATTCTGATGTACTGAAGAGACCAATCCAGCAAGGTTCTTCTAAAAGTATCCCCTCCCTTTAAACTTGAGCATTACTCTCTGTGTAACGTACTATTCAAGGTTAAAGTAAAAGACCCAGAAGTGTCATGTTATTTCTTATATCCACAAAAGAGTTCAAGATTATTGCTAACAATATCACTTCTTCTTTTTTTTTTCTAATTAGCATGTATCAGCAGGAGTAGAAGACCAAAGTCTCCTACTAATGTCTGCAAATCTACATGGTAATTACCACTCATCTTGCTAGCTTTTAAGAATATGCAAGTTACTTAAAATTTAAAAGGTCTCTTTATGAAATAAGAAATGTTTGCAGCACTGACTGAAGACAGCATGGCTGTGTTGACTCAGGCTTAAAAAGAAAGGAGAAAAGTATATTGCATACTAATAAGTGTGCAGTCTCTAACACACGGCTTGAATTTAGTCAAATAGGATGAAAAGTCATATGTATACGATTTTTTTAAAAGTTCTACCCTAAATTTTATTCATCTTAGTGAACCAGAGTGTTTATGAATCATTGTAAAAATTACTGTTGCAGTCTGTAACATCATAAGTTTCATGCACAAAGTATACATTTATTTGTGCATTTATGTTTAAATATGTATACATACATATATGTAAATTTTTTGCTGATAAATGACAACTAGAAAATATTTAGTTCTGACTAGTCATCTTGCTAAAATAGAAAAGATCTCTGTATGTGCATAAAAGATCCTCCAGCTCAGAATGGCTCAACTGGAGAAGTACCAGCTTTGTAAGGTTATCTTCACTAATCAAATTAACATTGAAATTATTATTGAATTAAGGAAATTTTTGTATACTCCCCAAACATGAATTTAACTCAGAGAATGCCATAGCAATTTTAATTAATGGAGGGGGAAAAAAGGAAGAAAAACTGAGAAAGAAAAATAGAAGATAGTCTGGAAAGATGGTGGTCGATTATGCTGAATTGTGCCAGAGATACAGCATTAACTGTTTTAAATAATAAACAATGTCAATCTGGGACCAACAGGCAATTCTGTAAGCAGGCAAAATCACAAATGATGATCCTTTTATGGACAAACTGTCAGAGCAAAATTATGTGAAGCCAGGGAAAATGAAGGAACTTGTGCTATAAGCCTATTTTATAAGAAAGAGTAATGACGTGTCATGATTCTGTGGGAGTATGTTCCTGTGGCAAGGACATCAGTGGGAAAGAAAGGGCGAGTTCAGTAGTTGCATGAAATAACTTTTAACTGCTCCTGATGCATGGCTGAATCAATATCATGTAGAGTTTAAGCTGTGAAGGAAGAGAGATGATCCCTGTTTGAAGATCTACATGAGCATGAAGGTTTTCAACATCTGAAATATAAGGCATCACTATGAAACATTTGTCCCGTATTGAGACAGCCCTTGAAGAGCCCAGGCACTGAGTAATATATATTTTTTTCCTGTATGACAGGATCTTACTTTGAGGTATTAAAAATAAAAATGATTTACGTGAGAAAGCAAGAACAGCACTGTGGGGTTAGACTCAATATCTTCCAATATCCTGTCTTTGACAGCAGCCAGAAGCAAATGCTTAGTAAAAGATTATAAGAATAGAGTGAACACACAGTAATGCTTTCCTGTAATACCCTCTCACCTTCCAGAATTCTGGACTATAGTCGCTTTCTGAGTCCTAGACTGAAACTCTACGGTTATAGCAACGTGAAATAGTCAGAAACACACATAACATTGGTGTATACAGATATACATTCATATGTATCTGTACATAAGTTCATGGAAAATAATGTATACTTTTGTATATATATATATATATATATGTATGCATGCATATACAAGCAGCTTTATATTACTGTGTGTACATACATATGCCTAGCATAGATCCACTTAAATCTTTTCCTCTTTTTTCACAAATTTGATGTTACTTTATTAAATATCAGGAGTGTCCCGTTGTGCAAAATGCATGTCATATAGTAGATCATCAGGCCAATTTAATTCAACATAATAGCTTGTTCTCGCCTTCCTCCCTTCTTTTTTGTTCATGAGAACATTATTGACTTATGAATGTTATAATATCTTCAATTTGCCTTTTGTTGTGGGGATTTTACAGTTGGTTAAAGCCCATGAAGTGGAAGGTATGTATGACCAGGACTTAGCTCTTCCAGTTTTCAGTGGTTTGTTTAGTAAATTTAGGGTTTTTTGAATTAATTTTAAATTTATTTTTTCCATCGGAGGGAAAAAAGAGACAAATTTTGAAGTTTTTTTTTTTTGATTCTCTGGAGAATAAAAACAAATATGTTAAATTTCTAAATTAAAGGTTTATCAAAATGAGCTTTCTAGTTTATAAAAAATGAACCGTGCAGTCATAAAACATCTCCATGCCAAATATTAATAGCTACAAGGGTCAGTCTTGGCTATGCATGTGGGTATGTGTGTGGGAGTGCATACAAAGGCAGTGCTTTATAAAGCTACAAAACTGGAAAAGCGTAAAATTGTTCACAATACTAATAGCTATACAATCAGAGAAAAGGATTTTCACTGAAATATTATAAGCTCTACGTCAACAAAAGTAAGTATTTCACATTTAAGGGAATACAGTCTGACTTATTAAAATCAGTGCATATTGTGCTTGACAAATTACTACGTAAAATCAACTATATGTGCCTTTCAAGTGGTTTCTATTAGTTTATCTTTAGACTTCCCATGGCTCAGTGTTTGACACAGTACAATCTATGCAGGAAGTCTCCTACAGCAAGATTTTTCAACAACATTTGGAGAACAATGTGTGGAAAACAAACTAGTTACTGAATGTTTTTCACTTGTAAGAAAGATATTTGTCCTAATCCAACTAGTGCTGAAGGGATGGGAAAGGATATCAATACCAAAGCAGATGCCAGGCATTCACAGCACATCTCAGAAGAAGAGAATGTAGTATCTTTAAAAGCGCCATATATCCATGCAACATCATTGACAATGCTTTGCTGTTGGGATGGACTTAATAATATCTGCAGATAAATGAAGCAAACATATAAACAAAGATGGCACCAGCTAATCTAACTTCATAAGAGAGCCTCTGAGTTCATTCTGTGGTAGACCCTGCAAGTGAACAATTCTTTTAAAAATTCATTTCTCTCTTCCATTTCAGAGAGGGATGACTTTCTGACACTAGAAGAGTTGCTGACCTGTGTAGTTGGCCAAACATACACTAAGAATCTGACACCTGTAGCATTTCACTTCTAAGGTCCTAGTGAACTCAGCACAGAGGATGGATGGTCTGTAATAAAGGTAGAGTAAGGGGGAGGGTGGGTGACAAAAAAGTTGCAGAAAATATTTTTTAGAGATTTTTAAATTTTGAGAAATTTTAGTTCATGTCATGGACTCTTTTTAGTAGAAAAGCTGTGCAGCTCAATAAACAACTGTCTACTCAAACTATCGCTTGCGAGAACATAATGCTTTTTTTAACTGCAGCACAGATTGTGTGGGGGAAAACTCCTACAGATTAAAGAAATAAAGGAAAGGTGGAGCATAACTTCATCTCCGGACACTGCTGACACCTGTAATGTCCATCCTGCTGTAATTCCACTACATGACATTTAACTAATTTCAGAGTAGAAATTAATTTATTCTAATATTCTTCTGTTTTGTGTTTTAACGTACAATGCGGCTTTGTTTTTGTCAGCTGCAGATGACTAGGGCCTTTTTTCCTAAGTATATGAACTACACAAAGGAGTTGAAATGTCCCGAGGAATTCAAAATGAATTAAACTGATTTGTATTACATAAAAGTATTTGGCTGGTATCTACAAAAGACAAAAAAATCTTTCAGGAATAAGGAAGACCTCAATTTGAGTTATTGTGGTGTGTGTGTTTTTTTTGTTTTTTTTTTTTCTTCACTCTGATAAAAAAATCTATTTATTTCAGTATAAACGTGCACAAACACACTGAAGTAGAGTTTCCAAAAGTGCATGAACAACCTGGGAGTAAATAACCTTCAGTTTTGCCCAGATAAATGTGCTAAGTTTGTTAAACTGTAATTTATATTTTCTTCCCTCTTGCAGTATTGGTCCAGCCTTGTACTACCTCTCTAAATATCTATTTTTAATCACATCTCTTCCATCTGATTAATATGGCATACAGTGCACCTCATATATTCCCTATCTCAGTATATTTAATATCTGAATGAATTTGTTTCAGCATTGCCTCATGCCAAATATGAGCTCACAGACATACCAGTTTTAAATGAATGCTTCCTCAGCATTTTCACGGTGTCATAAACAGTGGGTGGAAGGCAGGTTTCCAGAAGATTCTCCACATCTGAGAGTCATTTTCTATAGCATGGAGTCAAGAAGGTATAATTCATAAAGAAACTCTGCTCTGTAGGGTAATCACTTCCAGAGGCTGAATTTGCAGTTAGGATATTCCCTTTTAAAGTTGTGTTTGTTGTTTGGTTGGTTGGTTGGTTTTGTTGAGTTTTGATTTGGTTTTGGGTTTTTTTGTGTATGTGTGTGTGTGTAGGTTTTCACTGTTTGTTTGTTTGTTTGGTTTGTTTTGTTTTTGTTGGGACAGGACACCAACAACTGTGCACACACAGGGGTGTAAACAGATGAATAGTGCACCTTCTTTTCTCTGACATTTCTGAATTCTAATTCTAATTCTAAAATTCCTGTTATAACCTCTCTTCTAATATGCTTTAATGCCTTGTTTCTAACTTTCCTTACAGAATACCTACAATTTCCCAATTTCCTTTCCAGCTAGTAAAACTTCCCCCATGACTTTTCTTTTTTCCCTACCTGACCCGGGCGGACAGTGAAGGCCCGTCTGTAACCACAGCTGAATTTCTGGCTGTTAGCTCCCTTAACTCCCAGCTGCAGAATAATGAGCAATTGATTACTGCCTATTTTACACTACATTCCCATGATCTGGGGCAAAGTCAAAAAAACATTGCCAAGAGGGCTACAGGAAGCACTAAGGGGTTGTAAATATTAAAATATGCCTTTATGTACATCAGTTCGACTGTTTTTATGTAGACATTTGTTATTTTGACTATATTTCATAATCTCGCTCATTTATCAAACTGTTTCATCTATTAACAAGTGTTTTTAACTGCAAACATATGATGTTTCCTGAATGCTGAACAAATTGTGAGTTAGAGTTGTAAAATCCACTCAAAGTCCAGAAAATCATGTAGCCTACCTGCTGCACTGCAGTGCTAAACCTTATAGACACATTCATTAAATGAGTGGCTTTTTGAGCAAAACTTCAGTTATTTGTCCTGTGCTGGGGTCATTCCTTGAGTAATTAGCT